>NC_060949.1:4635887-4641085 GCF_022045245.1 Lucilia cuprina
AAAATCTACGTCTCGTCAATGTTTACCAGCAATGAATACGAAAGTGTTGTTGTTTTACTCTTGCTTGTATACTGTTAAGAACAACAACGTATTGCTAGTGTTAAGCGCTTATAAGTGTATAGAAAACACACTGACTATAGCTAAGCGCATTTACAAAAACAAAAGAATACCAAGCGCATAGGGCTTGGGCACCCTTGGTTTGGATGCTGTTGGCGTTATTGCGTTGTTATTTTTGTTTTTCTGTGTTTTTCGTTATGTATGTTTAGATGTCTGTTGGTTTAGATGCCTTGTGTATTTTGTGTTTTATTTCGTTTAGCGTTGTTGTTGTTCTTTTTGTTTAGCTTTTAATGTAATAATAATGTAGTCGGGAAAAAATTTAAAATTTATAAAAGATGTTTAAAATACACTATGGTGAAGGGTATATAAGATTCGGCACAGCCGAATATAGCACTCTTCCTTGTTTCATTTTTAATTTGGGTAATTTTTTCATAATGAAACAAGTCCCCAAATTTGAGGACTTATTTCATTTTTGTTTTGGGGAGTTATTTCGTGGGGAGTTATTTCATGACGCCATTTTTTTGGGGTATTTCTACATTTTTACATTTGGGGTAATACTGCATTTTGCAAAAATATAAAAAATGTCCCCAATGTTGTGAAATGAAGAAATAACCCAAAACAAAACTTCTTCTCTTTTGGGGCTAATTTTCATTCTCAAATTTTGTAAAATAAGTCAATATTAAAATATTAAAAAGGGAGCTAAAAACCCATATAATAATTAGGGTTGATCTTTCATTATTACTATTTTTATATTTTATATATTATATATAATAGAAAATATGACACTGGACTTTATGACACGCCACTTATATTTGAATTAAAATTAAATGGAGTGAAATTTCATTTACGTTTTTGGGGTAATTGTTCATTACGAAAAATTAACCCAATATTTGGGTCCACTTTTCATTCAACCTTGGGGAGATTTTTTATTAATTCTGGGGCAATTTTTCTTAAAAAACATTAGGGTTATACTTCATAATGAATTTTGACCCCAACATTGGGGCAATTTTTCGTTTTATATTTTGGGGCCATTTTACCTGGGGCCATAATTCGCAGCGCCAGCTACATCGACTGAGAATTTGATAAGGACCAAGAATATATATACTTTGTTGGGTCTTAGATAAAATTTTCTTGATATTACACACGGAACGACAAACTTATATATATACCCTCTATAAATTCCCATTTTTGGGATTTATTTCATATGAAACAAATCCCTAATTTTAAAATAAGAAAAAAGTTCCCATTTAAAAATAACAAATTATGACACAAGTACATGACATTTCTAAAAAAGTGGGGCTTCAGAGTTTAATACATTCCAGTTTAATCGCTTAACAAAGATTCCCTTAATCTTTGCGTTTTGAAGAATTATTTCATAATGAAATAACTCCCCATTTTAAATCTGAAATAATGCCCAAAAAACGATTTTTTACTTACTTTTTGAACATATTTTTAGAGAGTTTTTTAATTTTTGTTTTGAGGAGATATTTCGTGGGCGTTATTTCATGACGCCAAAATATAATACGCTCATAAAAAAAATATTCATAAACTCAATATTTTAAATATGAAAGAATTGAAATCAAATATCAAATCAAAAATCTTAGAACACAAACTACACGGGTGAAAACGGGAAAAAATTATACACGTTTCAAGCACACCATTTTGAAAATATGTATGTAGATTTAGACTTGTATGCGTCAATTGCTATATCTTTTTTGTAACTTGGATTTGCAAGGGACAAAATAGCAAATAGTACTTTTTGCTCATAAGTAGGGCAAGGATTTTCATGAACATGCAAATATGTGCTTATATAATGCACTACAAAATGGTGAAATAAGGTTTTGCTTAATTTCCGTAATTTTTTTTTATCTGAAAGAGGATTTAATATATGTATATAATACATATAAATCCAATTTATATGTGGGCATGAGTCAAAAAGTTTCCGATCTTCATAAAATTTTGTGAGACAATGTACTTCTGTTTAACTTATATTTCGAATTTTATCGTATGGTAATTCCGAATGATATTTTGTATGGTGGCTAGGGTAAGAGATGTGTGCGCAAAAATTTCGTTATTTGTGTATATGGGCTCATGAACAGACACAGAAACCGATTCAAAGCCGACAGTTTAATGTGAATAAAGCACTAATTTTTTTGGACATTTAAATCATCAGCACAAGCAATAAACAAAACATAAATAAAACTATGTAAAATTTAGTTTAATAGTTTTAGAAATGAAACCTATTGTTTTGTTGTTAAGAAGAAATTTTACAATTTATTCAAAGCATTCAAATAAGGAAATAACAAATTTATTGTAAGAATATGAAGAATATGTCTGATCTTCGATGTTGTAGCGTTGTATGTCAGCAGCTGCTACAATAGTCATAACAATGTTGTTGGTATTTTCTATGCAAACGTTCTATACAACTCTTACGAAAATTTTTCATATGTTTTTTGAATGTCGTAAGAAAATTCAGTGTTGTCAATTGTTTATTTCAGCATATAAATAAAAAATTCAATCGATTTTGGCATAAAAAACGATAAAGTGGTAACACAGAAATTACAAACAAACAGCTGTTTACCAAAACAAAAATAAAATTTTATTAAAAACTGTTTATTTATTAGTTGATTTATTTTGCTCGTTTAATTAGTTTAATATTATTTGTTTTTTTTTTTACTTTTGACATTGTTTTTTTTTGAACATAAACTTATGACTTGCTACAAAAATCTGTTCACAATCACTGTTACCACACTTTAGTAGATACAATATACAACTTGATTGTGAATTGTATGTAATAAAGAAGTGCAGTAGTACACCACAAAGTATTTGTAAAACAAATATACAATGGTGAGTACCACGAACCCCCTGTTTGTTAAATGAACGCCCTAGACGATTGGACTATAACAAATCAAAATTGCTTTGTTCTTTACCAGTAATAAACTATTCAGCTAATTAAAGTAATATGTGAAAAAACTACGGACCATTACCAAAAATTTCATAATTTTTGCTGGGCTGTTGTAACTGTGCACGTTTTTAGTATGTAAATTAACACTATTGGGCAATCAAACTGTTGCTATAGGATAATAATTAATGAGGGTATTCGCTTCTCATATGATATGTATGTGTACATTCACATACATAATTGCTAGACCAACAAATTCATACAAGGAAAAAAACACATTTCATATACGAACACGGCAAAAAAATATAATTTATATTGTTTGTGTTTATACTATTGGTACAAAACAATAACAAGATAAATGCATACTTTTTTGTATGTGTTTGCATAAAAATGTAAGAGATCCATACGACTGTCAAATTATCCATCCATAAATTCTCCCAATGTTTAATGGTTTCATTACATATTGCGTTTAGACGATGACATCCGTATTCTTCTAGACAAAATTTTGACAGATCATATTACTTGTGTGTAACCTATGAAAACTTTTAAAATTATATTAGTTTCCCAGATGAACGAATTCCATCCCCCATAATGAAAGTTCGCTCTTTTCCCCCAAAATGTTTAGATGAATATTAAATGCCTAACTATAATATGCTTACATAGACTGAAGTCAGCTTAGCAACTGTGCATACACATATAAAACGTATGTGACAAACTATAATGTACTTAAGAGAGTTTCGTTTCGTCAAATTTTATTTGCTTAAGCACAGAGCGATACTGACAGCACTTTCAGTAAGAAATCAATTGTTTGTTTATTGTACACAAAGAAAATAAAGAAAAAAATGAAAATTGTCAAGAAAATTATTATTATTTTTTTTAATAAAATATTTTGAAATATGTACTTTTTTTATTACGTGTGGCACATAAATGTGCAAATGGAGCTAAATTGTTTTGAATGCACGTAAGTACATTATAGCCAATTAAAAGTTGCCCAGGATTTTCTTAAGCACTTGAGAGACGTTTCGTACGATTTTGTCATTAACTTAAGCTTGCTTATTCACATTATAGTTGGGCCTTAATTCATATGGGAGGTTCCATCCTCCTAATAAAAGCCCGAGCTTTTCCTCCAAAATGTTCAGACAAATATTAAAGTTCTTCGTGCAAAATTTTAATATTCTATTTTATTTAATTCATATGTGAGGTGCCTCGCCCCCTATTGCTAGTCCGCCACTTTTTCATTAAATAAACATATTGACACTTAAGTTGTTCCGACAAAATTTGAGGATTTTATCTGTAATATTTACTCAGATATATTGATTTAATATTTACATTTATTTTGCTATTTTTTTATAAACCGCTACCTGAAAACCGAAGAATGTGTTTTTTACATTCAAAATAAAATTTAGTCTTTTGCGTTCACGTAAATTAGGCTTTTATAATTAAAAATGCATAGGAGACTCTTTAAATCAATTTCATGTTTCCGTAGGCTTTGTAGATTACCTGCATAGGTAATTACATTAAACATCTTATCGGCAAACTTTTGAATCGGAAGAGCCAAAATTTACAGTTTACAAAACATGGGTTTTAAAAGAGCCACAAAATGTTGTGTTCTGTTGTATGGGGGCTAGGTGAAATAATGGACCGATTTTATTTCACCTAATCGACTCAGAAAACAATTCTAAGTCGATTGGTATACTTTAAGCCTGTATAGGACATATATTTTTGTATGTTACAAACATCAGCACAAACCCAATGTACCATCCCCACTAAAGTGGTGTAGGGTATAAAAAGGTTTATTGGATCCAAAATCTAATTACCAAATTTGTAAGGATGGATCCATAACACGCTTTCTGTTCCCTTATTTATAGCCCACATTTTATGTTAAAAATATATCAATCTTAAATAGATCACTGTCATTAAAACGTGCAATACTTATAAATATTACATTTTTTAGCACCTTTTTATAGAAAGCGTGCAAAAATAAAAAATTCTTTAAAAAAAGATTAAAATTTTCAAATAGACCAAGTTTTTAGTATTTAACTGTATATAAACTCTTCACATTATTAAAAACATGTTTTAATTAAAAAAAACACTAAAATTTTGGAAAATATTATTATGACTTGCATCTTGTCGCTGATATGATACCTCATTTGTTTATAAGGAACTTTTCAATTAATAATTTAAAGAATTAAACATTTACATACAATGTTAACTTGAACGTGGAACAAATTCAATGGGA
>NC_060949.1:4641185-4660649 GCF_022045245.1 Lucilia cuprina
AATCAGTTAACGAAGTAAAAATTTCGGAATACCTTGAAAAAAATTACTTATTTTTCGTAATTCTTCAGTATTTTTCTCAGAAACTACAAAAGATAATTTGATGAATTTTGTCACGTATTAATTTTTTCTGCTTGGGATCAAGTATGTTGAAAATCATAACAATTGATTTAAAATTTCTCATAGATCCCATACAAAGGTACATATTCCCGGATATTAGTTTATCGTTAATAACTCCCTCAAATATATGAGTATAAATACAAAATTTTGCACATCTGAATATAATACAAAAATAAATCATACTACTAAAGAAGATTTGTATCAGTCCACAATTGGTCATAGCTCCCATATAAGGTCCACTTCCGAAAAATACTTAAACGCATTTATTTCATTGAATTATAAATCTATCGGGATAAAATTCAACTCGAGCATGTTTTGTGTGCACATTCTACGAAATTTTTCCAGGATCGGTCCATTATTAGTCATAGTTCCCATAAAAGGTCCAGTGCCGAAAATCACTTAAACGAACATATTCCATTGAGTTATAAATTTATCGCGTGTACACATCCATTTTTCCCAAATCGGTCCACACATCCATTTTTCCAAAATCGGTCCATTATTAGTCATAGCTCCCATATTAGGTCCACTTCCGAAAATCACTTAACCTCATATATTTCATTCAATTATAAAGTTATCAGGATAAAATTCGACTTGCATACGTTTTGTGTACAATTAAATTATTCTACCAAATTGTTTTTCGGATCTGTTTATTATTGATCATAGCTGCCATATAAGGTCCACTTCCGAAAATCACTTAAACAAACATATTTCATTATTTTATATGCTTCCTGGTGGAGGATATTTAAGATTCGGCACAGCCGAATATAGCACTCTTGTTTCATTTTAATTTAGGAAGTTCGTTGGGGATTTTATTCATTATTTTATAATGAAATAAGTCCCCAAATTTGAGGACTTAATTTATTTTTGTTTTGGAGAGTTGTTTCATAACGCCTTATATTTTTAATTGTAATTATCGATGTTTCTATAGCTTTTCCAAACAACAGTTTACTCATATCCGAACAGCACTAAAGAAACACCCCAATGGATCTCATAAATGTAACGATTTTAAAACTTTTTTTATTGCAGGATCTGGAAACGTTTGATCTGGAAGATTTTAAATACAATGGTGTTAATATCACTGCATTTCGATTGGTTGATGTGGAAAGCAAACGGTATAATGAAATAATTGAACAAATGAAAAAGTTTCCTCATAGTGGTTTAAATATGGTTGAAGGACGTCCTTACATAGAGGTAAGCTTTCTGAATGTGCTTTATTTTTTTTATAAAAGGTTTATCAACCATAATTTCGATACAAAATTTGATAGAATGAAACGCACAACTGTACTATACATTAGAACATTAAGTATCCCAGCAAAAAAATGTCAGAGATGTAGTTAAATTCGCGAACCATTAAAAACTAAATCTACTAATCTCTCCAATATTATTAAAATTTTTCTTTATATTGAAGTAATATTATATTAATATATTAACATAATATTCCAAAAAGTTACAACCGCATAGTAGGAGCCCATCATTAATTACATGATGTGTCAAAATTAGAAAAAGGGAATACACTCGAATGTTTCAATACAATAAAAATTCTCAATGATATGATTTTTTTTCGAAAATATAGAAAGCAACAAAATAAAGTTTTTGTCTAAACTTTTTAAATTTCAAATCGATGACTGAAAAGGGTATTTGGCCGAATTTTACCTTATTACAATTCGATTGAAAGAAAATTTATTAAAAGAGAAAAATATTTAAAATATACATTTCTTAATAAAATATCGGTCAAAAATGGATTTAAAGTTCCGAAGTATAGGTAAAAATATAAAATCTTTGGATTCAGTTCCTAATAACTCAATTATGTATTATTATTTAATATTAATTACTTCTTAAATACTAGAGAAGTTTTATTTTCTATTGCCATATAAAAAAATCAAATCGGATAAAAAAATTTTATATAAAAACTTTTGAGTCCAACAATAATTAAAAATCCTTTTTTTGGGATAAATCCCATAAAAAAGGATTTTGAGTGAGATCACATTTTCTCCTTTAAAGAATGATTTAAACTCTTCAAAGCATTTGAAAAGGTACTTCACTAAAAATGGAGAAAGCTAAAACCAAAATATATGTCCTTATGAAGCCTTCACACGAACACACTTTACGCACGTAAAGTCTAATGAAAAAGTAAGATGAAATTCCATCCGTATTTCGTATGATTTATACTTTTTGTGTTTACACGATTGGTATAAAACAAAGGATACAGTTGTTTCACTTTTTTTGAGTTTACATAAAAATATATGCCTGATCTAATGCGATCAAGAGAGCCTTACGAATGTCAAAATTTCTATCAGTATTTTACTCAAGGTAGTAAGGTTTCATTACATATCGTGTGTAGACGATCGCATCCGTATCCCTCTACATAAAATTTTGACAGATAATATTACTTGTGTGCTCGTGTGAAGGGGCTTTAAAATATATAACATTCATTGACGTAGAGAAAAAGTGTGTAATATTTGTTTCCCTTTCTGATTGATGTTTCAAAATGCCTATTAATGCTTTCCAAGACAGTATTGAAGTGTGTGGTTCAAATTTCATAAATTTCGGTTCAGTCTTTGTTATAATAGGATGTAATTGCACCAAAAAATGTAGCAAAAATACAAATATTTCCTATGCAGTTTAATTTTTCAAAAATATTTATATTTATATTATATATTCACACAAATTCATTTTAAGATAACAAAACATAATTTTTTTGGAATAATGATATAGTTAGTTAGAAGAAATACACCTAGGCCTCTATCGGGCCTGTTGTGCGCTCTTTAACCTGTGCCTTAGGTGGGAATCGAACCCACCACCTCCGGTCTACCAGACTAGAACACTAACCACTTACCTACCGGAGGCAAAAACACGAAACTCCCCTTTTTATCCATTTCAATTTACTTTTTCTAAAATATATCTTTTGACTGATTACACATCGTATTCCTGTATGTCTGGAATAGGTAATAGGCTACTTTTTATTTCGAATTTTCAAGTGGGCGAGGATCCACGCCTACATTAAGAAAATATAAAATTCGTATTTTTGAGGTAATATAACTCTACTTTTACATTTTCGTAGGTGTCAAGGGAGATGTCAAGTCCCCATTAAAAGTTTGCTTCTTATATTCTAAATATTCAGATGAATTTCAAAATTCTAATAGTTTCACAGATATACGAATTTTTCTATTATATTCATATTGAGGCTCCAAGCCCCCCAGATGAAAGTCCACTCTTTTTTCTTAACAAATTTCAGAGGATTATTAAAGTTCTTCGTCCAAAATTTTAAGAATATAGTTGTATTAGTTTCCCAGATAACTAATTTTTATATTTAATTAATATGGGAGGTGCTGCTCCTCTCATGGGTGTTCCGCCAATTTAATGCCCAAAATGTTTACATGGATGTTTACATTATTCGTGCAAAATTTTAAGATTCTAACTGTAGTTTCATAATAAACAAATTTTGTATTTAATGTATATAGGAGGTGCCTAGCCCACTAACGCTAGTCCTCCACATTTTATACTATATAATAATATAGACACTAAAGTGGTTCCAACAAAATTTGAGGAATCTAACTGTTACATTATGTCAAGAAAAACAAAATTTAAACAAAATTACATTTTTTTAATAATTTGTCGTAATTGTATACTTTGTCCACGAATTTGAGTGGAATGAATAAAGCCGATTTAAATTTCCAAAACATTCATAAACCCTAATGTTTATGTATTTAATATCAAGATTATTCCTAATTCTACACCCATTTAATTTATTTAGAACATATTTTTTTTTTTGCTGGGATTAAATACGGCAATATATTTGAGTTTTCTATAAAACAAATATGTAACTCTTTCATATTCCGCAGACCCAACCAGCGTTAATGTTCGACTCTGTTTATGCGTTTGCTACCGGTCTAATGGCATTAAATGGTGTACATGCCTTACAATTAAGAAATTTGTCGTGTGCTCTTGAGGAACCTTGGAACGATGGCCTTTCTTTATATAATTACATCAACACTGCTAGTATAAAAGGTCTGACTGGAAACATAGACCTAACAGAAGGAAGGCGCAATAAATTTAAAGTTGATTTATTAAAACTAAAACAAGAACGTATAATGAAAGTTGGTTTTTGGACCCCGGATGAAGGAATTAATATAACGGATCCCACGGCATTTTATGATACAAATACTGCAAATATTACACTTTTAGTAATGACAAGAGAGGTAAATGAATTAATATTTTTAATTAAATAATTAGTTTTCTCCTAAAAATAATAACCAATTTACAATAAAGATTATCTTTTGAAATAAAGTATTGTAAAAATACTACTTCAACAAAAATCGCATAATTCGACTTTCAGTGCAAATTTTTGGAAACTAGCTTTTGTACTCGTTGTTAAAACAGCTGCAAAAAGTAGCAAAAATTCCTTCTTATCCTTTTCACTTCATTTTATAAGTCGATTATTGGAATAAATTACTCCATTTAATTAAGCCCCAAATATTCTATAGATTTAAAATATAAATAAACAAAATATATTTTATATTTTGCAAATTTGTATAATTTTTAACACAATTATAATATGAACAATGTTCATTGAACATGCATATAATTTTGTAACTATATTTTAGGAAAGGCCCTATGTTATGGTAAAAGAAGATGCAAATTTAACGGGCAATTCCCGTTTTGAAGGTTTTTGCATTGACCTGTTAAAGGCGATAGCAGCTCAAGTTGGATTTCACTATAAAATCGAAATGGTACCCGATAATATGTATGGTGTTTATAATCCAGAAACACAGACATGGAATGGCATTGTTCGTGAATTAATGGAGAGAGTAAGAATTTTATTTAACATAAGTTTTCTTTTGGTTTTTATTAAAATTATTTACTTTCACACGTTTTTAAAATAGATAAAACAATATGAAATATTTAACATAAGCCAGGGTTCCAAATATTCATTCACTTAACACTCAAGCACATGAAAAACGAAAAATTATTTTGTTTTGTTATCTTCCATTCGTGTACAAAAACAAACAAAAAAAGTTTGCTTTATTCATTCTTGCATGATACTATTATTGATGTTTTTTATTTTCGCACAATATTGAGATAATAAGAAAAACTTTTTTTCATGCACATGGACATTTTTGAGAAATAAAATTTTTGTAAAAATCTCACAACTGAAAGAGCATAAAGTTTTATTTTGCACTAGCATTCTAAAATGAAATGTAAAATTTGTTTATAGTTCTGTTGATAAATAAATGTAAAATGTCGAGATTGAGAGTGTTCGTGTTTTTGCATGAAAGAATGAAATAAGAATATGTGCAAAGACTGGTTAAGCAACAATTTTGTGTTTTTAGGATGCGTTGGATAAGTATGAAGGGAAAACTAAAAACATTCTCTTGTTCTCTATCACAGAGCTTAAAAATATATTATACTCTTGCCTACATACCTACATTCTTACATATATATGTATATATGAATATACGTATGTTTATTTCTGGTTTTTTGTCCGGTACTTGTCGTGCTTATTTTTCTTTTTTCTTGGAAAAATTTTGTTTGTTTACTTTATTTTATGTGAAAAGAATACACAGAAAGACACTTCCAAATAAATTAGAGTAGGGTAAACGAGAATGTTTTGTTGTTGTGCAAACAAAAATATATCCGCACCGAAATAGGGATGTATTTATTTATTTATTTTATTTTTAATTTTTTCAATACAAAAAAATTTTTGTTCATTCCCTCGATCATTTTTGAAGCTAGTCATAATAAGTTAGCAAAAAGTTAACTTGATTTTTAGTTAACTCACAAAATCCTACAGGGTATATATGTTGTTTTAATTAAAAAAAAATAATAAACTACCTTTTAGAGTAAACTTTTACAAAATTTGTTTGTATGTACGCTAGATTATATCATCATTATCATTATAAAAGAAACATAACACTTTTTTTGGTAAAATTAATAATAAAAATTGTTGTATTGTCTAGAGAGTCCTAAGGTTTAATATCACACTCTTTAAAATTTGGAAAAATTACATTTATTTAAATCACAAAAGCAGGTATTCGAATTTTTCCTGTATTTCACTTTTCAAAATATTATACAAAACACAAAAATTCGAATCGAATGTTTTTTTTGCTTAAAATGGTTTTAAGGGGTTATACCTATCAACCGAAAGGATATACATATATTTGGCCAAGGATCTAAACTAATTTAAGTAAATGTCAATTTTTCAAGTTTTAAAATGTGTGATATGACTGTCTATATAATAAAAGAATTTAATTTATTTATTTTGAACACAAAAAATATTAATAAATTTGGTTTCTTTTCATAATATACCTAAATTCCAAAACTTATGTAAGACACTGTATATTTAGGTACACAGTTTTTCATTAATCGTTATAAAAACAAATAAAGCAGTACAATTAACTTAAATACCTATAACAACAAATGAAAAACAACACAAAACAAAACATCATTAAAGTAAACCGTTATGACAAAAACACAGACACAAGTTGTGCCTAAAAAATCAAAATATTTTTCCACATACATACGTATTGAATGCAAAAGAATGATGAAACATCTTTTGTTTGTGAAAAAATTAAAATGAAAAAAAAAAAACAAAAAATAAACCAAACAACGCACATATGAAAATAAGAAACAAACTACAAAAAGTCCGAACACATATTAGAAAAAACAAAAAACAACATTAATGAGTATATACTTTAATGAGAGTGATGAGAAGACCTCTCAAATTTATACATTTTACATTTTTTACTTCTCAAAATTCATATACGGGAATATGTACCAAAATAAAAAATAAATGGTTACATTTAAGAATGCTTAAAACGAAAACAATTCTTAGCTATTCATTTGCAAAAGTGAGCATACAACAAAAAGTTTTAAAAGTACACTCGTGTCAATTTATCATAAATGTTTAAATTTATGTGTTCATAAAAGAATTTTTCTGAACCCTGGAATTTTGACACAGAATTTTGAGAACTCAAGCATAACACGAACATGTTTGGCATTTATGTGAATTTTTGAGGTAATAACATTCGCGAAAAATATAAAATAAACGATATTAAAAGAAAAGAAAAAAGTTTTTTCCCAAATTCTAAAAAAATAATAAAATGATTGTAATAATTTTGACAAACAATTTTTATTACCGTATTTACTAAAATTAAAAATATATTACCACATCAAATTTTTTTTTTTTAATTTCGAACAAATTATTTTTAAATTGTTCTAAGCTTAAAAAATTGGGCATCTGGTAATTTTGAATTGTTTATCAAATTCACAAACCAATTTTAAAACTGTTATTTTTATAGAATACAAAATATCCATGTTAACGTTTCTGTTTCTGTACATTTACAGAAACGAACGAAAAATTATAGTATAAGGGTATAAGTCTAATTTTGGGAAACTGTTGAGGAATTATTATTGAACCAAATTTTTTTAGAAAACTTACTTACAATTATCTTACATAAAATTCATCTTTCTGTTTTTTGCACAGAATATAAGAAACCAGCAGCTAACTTTCCCGTCTCCCGGAAGAATTCAATTTGTGTATCTTTTATTCCTTATAGTTTAATTTTATGCAGAAATAAAGACATGAATGCGTTTTAGATTTCAATAAAAATATGTTTATGAATTTTTATTTTTTTGACATTTTTTTTCAACTGATTCTTAGAAGTTGTTTCGGAACTAGTATGTGTTCCATTGAACTAGTGTAGTATCAATGTATAACTATTGTCAAAGAATTAGTTCCTTGAAAACTCTTTAGAAGTATTTTAGAACCATAAAAATGTTCCGAGGAACGGGTTCCAGTAGTAGTTGCGACATCACTAGTCCAAGGTTGTTATTTAAGAATTTGAAGTGGTTCTATCTGCATTTGTTCTAGAACTAGTTGTTTTTAGAACAAGTTCTAAATTTTTTCCTGGGATATAACTTTAAGTGATAAAAAATAATTTCCAGTGCTATAAGCCACGAATTTTCGCGACAAAATTTTGAAGTTTAGAGAGAGAGTAAGATTCTTACATAAGTGTTGGAGTTACACAGAACTCGTCTGTGAGAAGTGCGTAAAGTTATTGTTGCAAAAAATGACAGCATTTCACTTCTGTGGTATGTATATTGTACTATAATTTTTGGTTTTTTAATTTTCACCACAATTTACATCATTAGCCATTTCAAATTGAGAATTGTTCAATACATTTTGACAACAAATTTGATTTTGTATTAGAGACAAAGTAATGTAATGTTAAATATTTATTTATTTATGTAATAAACTTAATAAGAAGATTAAATATTGTTTAATTTTGTACATACAAATTCAACTAATACTGCTTACTAAAAGCTTTAAACATGTATTAAATATAAAAAATATGAACAAAAACAATTTATTGTAACTAAAAAAAAAACAAATAATAACAAAAGAAACTTTGTCAAAATCAATAGTAGTTCGACAGTTGTGTGCGTGCTAAAAGACAAAAATATGAATGCTTTGCAATATTTTGTATCTGCTAGCAAAAATTGCAAACAGAACAAATACTTTTAATAGTAAAGTGATGAAAAATGTTAAAGTTTTATATTTATTGCATAGTCCTACTAAAGGAATCTTGTGCTATTGTTGCATATTTAAACGCGGTAAATGGTTCTTGAAATCTACTGTACATTGAAAACAAGTAAGAAATTATAGTCAGCGAGGCGGCCATATAATACACTACACCTGTTACAAAAAGTAAAATGTGATTAAGTTTGCCTCGATATACTTAAGCCATTTATTGTTGAATAAAACTGTGGACATTTAAGTCAGATTTTGAAGGGAGCTTTTTATACGGGCTAATTTCAAATGAGGTCATATAGAACATGGTTTTGCAGCTCTTTGTCGACATACGAGTATATTAAACATAATTATAAACTTAAAAGTCCTATTCGGCGAGTCCAGTTGTATGGGGGCTAGGTGAAATAATGCACCGAAGTTAACCATTTTCGAAAGACTTCGCCTACGGTACCACATAAGATATGTGCCAAATTTTATTGATATATTTCCAAAATTGTGACCTAGCCCTATTCGGCGGATCCAGTTGTATGGGCTCTAAGTGAAATAATACAACGATGTTAACCATTTTCAATAGGCTTCGCCTACGGTACCATATAAGATTATGTGCCAAATTTTTTTGAATTATCTCCAAAATTGCGACCTAGCTTGATTACAAGGTTTACATGGACGGACAGACGGACGGACATAGCTAAATCGACACAGAAAATTATTCTATTCCGATTGGTATACTTCACACTAAAGTGGTGTAGGCTATAAAAATAAAATAAATTCAAAGTGTTCTTTTTTCCTTACCAGGGATTCAAAATGCTATATTTAGTATAAATTTTTAAAAATTAATTTTAAAATTTTTCTTTTCAACAGATTTTGTCTCCAAAATTGTATAAAGCATTATTAAAATTTATTTATTTTACCCAAGTGCTTTAAAGGGTTAATTTAATTTTTTGTTCTTTGGTTTATTTTACAAAAAATTTAATTAATCTAATTTAATAATATATTAAAAAATGATCTGAAAATGCCCTAAAATAAGACAATTTAGTGGTCGCCATAATTCATAAATCATAAAATAATAACACAGCTTTTTTTAAAAAAAGTCCATAAAATTGTCTCAAAATTTTTGGGGATTTGTACCCTTTTTTATGTAATATCATTAAAATAGAAAAATTTGTAGTACTTTCTTTTTTTTCCAGAGATAAAACCAAAATTTGATATTGGAATTTAATAGACCCCTTGGAGTATTTAAAAATAGTATTTTTTGTTACAAGAATCTGTATTTAAACGATTAAAGATATATTATTGATATCATTATTCTGTCGCTAATTCAATATATTGGAACTTAAGTCCATTTTCATAATACAACGGTCAAAATTTTTCGGGAAAAGTACAACTCCAAAACATGTCTTGAAGAAACACCATTCAATATGGTAGTATCATTATTTTTATATACCAGTGACGTCTAGGCTGCATGCTACTATGTCATTATGGTCTAACTCAAAAATATCGATACCGTTTAAATATCGATTACTATGATCAAAATAAATCCAAAATTTTGTATTTACAGTGTTATCGTAATAAGCAACATAAGCGTAAAAGTTACGAATAGTAACAACTGAAATCTTCTGTAAATTCCTACTGGTACCAAAAAGGGACTTAAGATCCATACAATTCAATTAGAAGCAGAAGAACGATACCAAAAATACATCTTGGAACAGTTAAGTACAGATCCTTATAACAAAAATTATTATTTTTATAAACCTCAAGGGGTGTATTAAATCCCACAAATATATAATTTCGATTGATAGTAACTAGGGTATTCAATTATTCGGGTTTTTGTCTTATCCGGTTTATTCGACAAATAATTATTTGAGGTTTTACGTTAGCCGGTTAAAAATCGGATAATTAAAAATTATTCGGTTATTCGAATAAAAGGAGAGTGGATGTTACTATTGTTTTTTACAATAATTTTCTTCATATTACACCCTATAACAACATTGAAAAAAGCATTTACACATGGAAAAGTTGATAAGCATGTGAAAATAGATTCCTCTTATGGAATTGTGCACTCCTATTTTTATGCCCTTATAAAAGGATTTTAAAGTTTAAAGGACTACAAACGAATATTTAAAATATTTATATGTATTTATAATGCTAATATTGGTATCAAATGGAAGCTGGGAATCTGTACATTCTATCTATATTATTTACCTGTCTCACTTAGAGAAAAAAAAACGAAAAAGAAGTCAAATTTAAAAAGGTACAGTCGAAAGACTTACAAACATTTAACTGCTTTTTGTGACAAATTTTCTTTAAGATTTCCAATTCTTTCGTGATGATTTGAAAAAAATATATTCATTTGAAATTAATATTAATATTAATACCAACTTTTTAATATAAATTAGGAATTCCATCATTTGAAATCGGATGTATTTTAAACTCTAAAGTCCTTTTACAGGAGTATAAGAGCTGATTATGAAAAGCTGAGTACACAGAGTTAAAACTAATTGTCCAGTTTCAGGCACGCAAAATTTTTTTATGTTTGAAAATAACTTTTGCACGGTTTATAAACAAAAATATTATTTTCACTTCTTTCACTTCAATTCTATGATTAGATTTTTCTCAAATATTAGAAATTATTCCTGTTTATACGAAATGTTTTTCTATATAAAGAAATTGCTGTTTTTAAGCTTTTCAACGAGTTCTAGAATTTATACGTTCCATTGAACACTAGTTCAACTATAACTGTTTCTGAAAAACTTATTAGAAATATGTACTTAAGAACACAACAATGTTGTGTTCTTAAGTACGATATAATTATTTCCATGATTTCTTTTTAAAAATCGTCAAAAAAAATTTCTTTATTATAGAAAAATGATTAAGAAATTAAGGAAAAAAATAATATTAAATTTGTAGAAAATATATAGTCATTTTACTGCTAAATAGTGAGTTTTTCTTAATCGGTTAATTGATAGAAATTATTCGGTTTATTCGTTATTTGAAATTTGACAATATTCATTTATTCGAACGATTAATCGTCAAAAATTAATCGATTAACCGAACGACGATTAATCGTTTGAATACTCTAATAGTAACCCCTTAACACAATTTTGAGCAAAAAACCACTCGATTATTGTGTTGTGTTTCATATAATATGGTCATATATGAAATACAGGAAAAATTCGAATACTTTTGTGAGGCAATTTTATCAACTTTTTTTAAAAAAGTTTAATCAATTAAGGTAAATGTAATTTTTCCTAAGGACTTTCTAGACAATGTAACAAATTTAATTATTCATTTCACACACAAAAATATTATTAAATTATGTTTCTTTTCAAAGTACAACCAAATTCGAATACTTATGTGAGACACTGTAAAGCTTTACAAATGAAAACCCAGTTAAAAGTGAGGAAAGACATGTAAAAAATTCACTACAAATAACATATTCGAAGTAAATCAAACTTTGGTGAAAAACCAATGAAATTAACATAAGCATGTCATTGAACGAATTTGGTTAATTTTTACATCCAAATAAGGGATTTTTATTACATCTATGAATAAGATTAGATGTAGTTCATAGTTGTCAAAAATTAACAACATCCCTCCAATGACACGCTAATGTAAAATTCATAGGTTTTTCACCAAAATTGGAAGTACTTTAAGTATGTTATTTGTGGTGAAAATTCTACTTTTTTTCCTCACTTTTTTTGCTGGGATATTTATAAAATCAAATTAATTTTGTAGTTATAAAACTTTTTACAAATTTCTGTCATGTTTACGTACATATTGCATATGTTCAATTGCGGCAACTTCTAAATACACTAGTTATGACGGAACTATAAACATATCATAGAAGGTGTTATTATTTTCAGATTTTTTTCTTTGGAGCACAACAACTTTTTCTTTAAACTAACATGAAACTTTAGTATTTCATAATATAATTTTTTTACAATTCTACTAGAAAAAGTACTTATTATTTTTTGAGATGTTCCAGAAGTAAGACAGTATTATTTGGTTGGAAATTAGTTGTTATACCCTACACCACTTTAGTGCTGAGGGCATATTGGATTTGTGCTGATTTTTGTTACATACAAAAATATTCGTCGATTAATCTAGGTCCAGGTCGCAATTTTCAAGATAATTTGAAGAAATTTGGCACACACTAACGAAGACTGTTGAAAATGGATAAAATTGTTCCATTATTTCGCCTAGCCCCCATACACCTGTACCCCCCGAATAGGGCCTTTGGGCTCATAATTAAGTTAAATGTTATTTTATGTCAACAAAAAATTTCAAAACATAGTTTTATAGAACTTTTAATGACATTACCGATTTTTTAATGATCGGGGCTCATTTGACCCTAGTCCTCATACAAACTCCCCTCAGAAAATGACTAGAAGGTCAAAATTCACTTATAAACACTAGTAACACTTTTAAGTTCTACTTTGAAGTAGACATGGATTCCTATACCAACATTTATAAGGATAGGCCCATAATTTCCCCTATTCCCCTTTGAGCCCTCTTGTAAAAAATCTATTTTTTGTCAAAAATAAGTAAACATATTCCGGAATAAAGTTAAAAAAACAAATCAAATGCTTTTTTTAATAATCCTCATTTTTAACATGCTAACTGGTGTAGGGTATCATATGGTCGGCTATGCCCGAAAAAGGTTTAAACAACTGGGATTGAACTCAGTACCTTCCGGCTGCCAGTGTAATGCTCCACTCTCTACAACACTGCTTAATTGCGGTCAAGTAAAAGTTTTCTCACACAAATACTAATTTATTTTCTGTTTGTCTAAAAATAGACATTTGATATAGTGTGCACATTTTTGTTTGCTTCTTTTCCATAAAGTAAGTCCTAGCAAAGATTTTTCTAGGATACATAATTAAAAGAGCGTAATTTTAAAACAATAAAAACAGAGCTTGATGAGGTGTAATTATCAAATGCGCTTCTAATATACTAATTTACATATTGATTTATGTTTGTTAACTAATGTCGGTTTTGCCTACTAAGCATAAGTGTGTTTTGTTTCCGTTCTTAAATTGGGTACAAAACAAACTTATGTGGATTTTTGCAATTTATTAAAAAACAATAATTTCACAATTTTAATAATTGTTGAAAAGCAATTTTAAATAAAATAATTATTAGGAAAAATGTCTGTAAATAAATTTGGTAATAAATTTATTTATAAAAATAAAATGTAATGCAAAAAATAAAAGTTGCAATGTAAGTAGTTATTTATATTATGTTGGCTCGTGTTAGGGGAATAATGGGAGACATTATAACACCCCCACCGTTAGCTTGAGACTCCGACGAAACATTAAATATTTGTTTTGGTCTTAACATATATATATAATTATTAAGATAATAATGCATACAATAATTATTATATCAATACTTAAACTTATAGTTTTTGTTCTTATCATGATACAGTATATTGTTTAGGTTTTCTTCATACTTTATTTGTTTAAGATATATTTGTTCAATTCACAATCGATGTTGTAGCGTTGTATGTCAGCAGCTGCTACAATTGTCATAACAATGTTGTTGGTACGGACATAGCTTAATCGACTCAGAAAATGATTCTAAGCCGATTGGTATACTTTAAGGTGGGTATTGGACGAATATTTTTCTATGTTACAAACATCAGCACAAACCCAATATACCCTCCCCACTAAAGTGGTGTAGGGTATAAAAAACAAACCAAATGCTTTATTTTTTTTAATAATCCCCATTTTTAACATACATACATACATACATACATACATACATACATACATACATACATACATACATACATACATACATACATACATACATACACACATACATACATACATACATACATACATACATACATACATACATACATACATACATACTGTCTGGTGTAGGGCATCATATGGTCGGCTACGCCCGACTATACATTCATACTTGTTACAGTTACTAAGTGCTCGTTATCTATCTTATTTGCGTTAACTTTCCTATATTTTGTGTGATTCTTACCACCTCTTATCTCCTTAATATAATTTGTTCCGTCTTCTAATTCTATATCTTTTCTAGATTCATTCAATTTCTGTATATATTTCTCCTTTTTCTGGTTTATTAGGTCGTGAATTTCCTTATATTTGTCTTCATGTATTTTACCATTTAGGAAATCAATCGGCTTAATACCTGTAGTGCTGTGTATTGTATTATTGTAGAACCCTATTATCCTTGTCATTTTGTCTTCCATAGTTTCGTCTTTATTTCTGCTATCGTGTCTTAGTAACCGTATGTGTTCATTGGTGGTATTGTGTAGTCGTTCGATATCTGCGTTTGATGTGTGATTACTGTTAGAGGTATAATAGATTTCTATGTTTTCGTCCTTTAAGAACTGTTGCATTGGTATAGCCTTGAATCCGAGTTCATTGTCTACTATAATTTTGTTTATTTTTCCGTATGTGTTAATTATTTGTAATAATTTGGATTTGAACTTTGTCCAATTCCTTCCATTTATCTGGAATGCTAGTGCGAATTTAGAAAATTTGTCAATTGCTGTCATAAAAAGTTTCTTCTCTAAAGTGTAAAATACGTCTATGTGTATAATTTCGCGAGGCTTAGATGGGGTTTCCGTAATTTTATATGGTATCTTTGGAGGTTTCCTATCATATTTTTCCAGGTTACATATTTCACAGTTGCTTATGAACTGCGTAATTCTTTCTTTCAAATGCGGGTTGTATATGCGAGTTATCAATTCTTGAATACCTCGGTGGTTTTTATCAAGATGTTCCTTTTTTATTTTCTCCGTAAGTAGTTCTTCATTCTCCACGTCCTCTGTAAGGATGAAACATCTTATGATCCTAAAATTTTGATTATTTGCGAATAATTCGTCAAACGTTGTTTTGAAAATTGGATAAAACTCTTCTTCAATTAAAATAGCATTTAACTTTGATGGATTAAAATGATTTTTGAGTAATGTAATAGCGGTCTCACGGTCCAGTTCCGTCATATAAATATTTTTTCTTCTATTTCCAAAAATTGTTTTGTTTCTAATCCTTAGTGATCCTGATGTTGCCTTTGTTATAATAACCTGATTTTTAAATATGTTGATTGGTGATGATGTTTCCCTTATTGTTACATTACTGGATTCTAACGCATTTATGCTCACAGATTCTGGTTCAATCCTAGATAAGGCATCGCATTGCCATTTTTAGTTCCCTTCTTGTATTTTATTTCATAGTCAAATTCCGATAATTTTAATCTCCATTTTACAAGTTTGGAGTTGGGTTCTTTTATTGAAAAAAAGCCAAGTTAACGGCTTATGATCTGTTTCTATAAGAAATTTGCGTCCGAAAAGATATGGCCTAAAATATTTTGTAGCCGATACAATGGCCAATAATTCTTTTTCTATTGTGCTAAATTTATTTCATGTGTGTTGAGATTACGACTAGCGAAACATATTGGGCGGTTGTCCTGTGAAAGAATAGCTTCTAGTGCATAGTTACTGGCATCAGTAGTGAGCGTGAATGTTTTTGTAAAGTCAGGATATACTAGTATTGGGTCATTAATTAGTAAAGTTTTAAGGGTATTGAAGCTTTTCTCATATTCAGGGTCATTCAAGTTAAGAATTGTGTCTTTTTTCAAATATTTCGTCATGGGTTTCGCTATTAATGAATAATATTTGATAAATTTCCTGTAATAGCCAGTAAGGCCAAGAAATTGTTTAATTTGTTTAGTATTTTTTGGAATAGGGAAATTTTTAACGCACTCAACTTTCTTTCGGTTTGTCTTAATCCCTTTGGCGTTATTATATGTCCTAAGAAATCTGTTTCTTTATTAAGAAATTCAGATTTATCTTATTGGATTTTCAAGTTTGCATCCTTTAAACGGTCAAAAATAAGTTTAATAGAATTCATATGCTCCTGCAGTGATGTGTAAAATATGATTATATTGTCTAAGTAATCTAGACAGATTTTATTGATGTATTCTCTAAGAACATTATTCATTAATCTTTGGAATGTTGCTGGAGCTGTCTTCAGTCCAAAAGGCATTCTCAAAAATTCATAATGTTCTCCTTCTACATTGAAGGCAGTTTTATGAATATCCTCTTCATCAATTTCTATTTGATGAAATCCTTTTGCAAGGTCTAAAGTTGTAAAATACTGACATCTTCCCAGTTTTTCTAGAATTTCATCTATATTAGGTATTGGGTACTTATCATCGATAGTTACCTCATTCAGTTTGCGGTAATCAACGACAAGTCGGCATATTGTTTTTCCACTTGCATCTGACTTTTTGGGTACAATCTAAATAGGTGCTGATTAAGGAGAGTTACTGTGCCTAATTATGTTGTTGTCGAGCATTTCCTTGATTTGCTTTTCTACTTCATTCTTATGAATATATGGATACCTGTATGATTTGCTAAATATAGGAACGTTGTTTGTCGTCCTGATTTTGTGTTTTATAGCGGATGTAAATGAAAGTCCGTCATTTTCTTGGTAGAAAAGATCATGCTAACAATTGTAATTTTTCTTCAGCATTTAGGTGTTCTACTCGAATCTGATCATTAATAGATCTAAAATCTGACGCAAAATAATTTCCATTTCCGTTTTTGTTATTCCATTTTCATTTAATTCCCTAATATAATTCTCGTCGTCCTTATTATATTGGGTTTCCTGTTCATCTTCGTTTTTAACAAGAAGAGGTAATGTGTTTCCTCCTATATTTATCGTATTTGTCTCATAACAAATTTTAGCTTTCAATGGTCTAAGTAAATCGTTTCCTATAAGTCCGTCATAATATTCATGAAATTTGGTTATATAAAATTGCATTGTGTCAATTCCTCTACCAAATTCCTTAAAAATATGGATTTTTCATTAATATTTATTTGGTGTTGCAATGTTTTTATAGGAATAGGATGAACTTTCTGTATCCATTTAGGATGACATATATTTTGATTCAGAATTGAATTAGTTGCACCTGTATCTATAATTAGTTTGTGGTGTCCCAATTTAGTTTCCACTTTTATGTATGGTAGTTCCTTGAGGCAGAAAATCAAAAATTTTCACCTTGAGAATGATTGCGATTAATTGGTATCTCAATGTTATTTACGTCCATGGTTTCAGGTCTAGAGAAATAGTTGTCACGTTGTATATTTTGTCTGTCCTGTTGTCTGAAAGGATTCCAGTTATTTTGTTGTTGATTTTGTTCGTTATGATTAGAGTTCCGATAGTCTCTTCTTTCCCAATTATTTGAGATATTTTGAATGTCATTCCGATAGTGATTTCGAGGGTTTGGTTGATTATATGAAAAGTGTGGTTGCGTGTTTCGATTGTTAAAAATCTTTGTATTATTAGAATTGTTGTTACCAACTTGTCGGTATGTTTGTCGATTTTTATGTCCTATTTTGTTCGGTGGTTTTCCATAGCTGGGAAATATTTCGTTTGTTGATGTTACGTACGCATAGCCAGCTTGGAATAGTATTTCCATTGCTACTTCAAGGGTCTGGGGGTTCCTACATGTTAGAATTGTACGCATAGATTCGGGAATCTTTCCCTTAAACACATTTAAGGCAGTTTTCATGTTATTTCTGGCACATTTATTTGCCGCTGGTCCGGAACCGATTGTCTTAATAGTTTTATTGTTAAGACTTCTAAGTCTTTGCTTTATTTCATTATAAAATTCTACACTGTTAGTTTTGAAGGTTGTACCTTTTAGTTTATCAAACAGTTCCTCAAGTCCACATCTGTCCCCGAAATTATTATGCAGTATGGTCTTTATATCTGTCCATGATTGTACTTGGCAATTGATCTCTATAACTTCTCTTGCCTTTCCAGTAAGTCTGCTTTTAATTATATCTGAGAAAAGTGATTGTGAAGGTTTGTCGTAAACAGTAAGTATGGGATAGACCCTATCTATCAAGTTAATAAAGGTTTGTAAATGACGATAATCACTCTAAATTCCGGAATTTGGTTTAAATATTTTAATGGGTCAATCCTAACTGAAGGTTTTTGATTTTCTTCTGTCATTATGAATAAATTTTTCAAACTTTTCTAAAATGAGTCTCCTTCTATTTACCCTTACTATATTCTTATTGGTCTTCCTGATTTTTTCTTATTCCTTAGATATTTATTCCGTGATTTTATCTCAATAAGTGTTATCTGTCTTAAGAGTCCTCTTAAACTGTCCCTATCTTTTTCATTTACAATGTACAATTCAATGATAAATTCGATTTCCTTTTCGAATTCCTCTATCACATTCATTTAAATAATGTTCTTATATTAATTAGATATTTTAATTTCTTCTTAGGAACTAGTCTTATTTTTTAAATGGTGATAAGTTGATCCTCTTGGTTGTCTGTTTATGTTGATTCCTTCTTTATTCCGTCTATGCAATGTTGTAAGCTGATTGTTGATTTGAGCCTTCCGTCACTATTAGGCTTTCCTTTGTGTTCTAGTTTTTTTTTTTTTTAATTTCACTGTTTAATTTACTTGTTTTTTTTTTCATGTTTATATATATTTCTTTTTCAGTTTTGTCAATTCTATTTAATTTTTTTCACAAGCTTTTTTTTCACGTTTATAATTACATATATATTTTTTTCAGTTCCTTTTTTATCTACAAAGTCCTGAGGAAATTTTTTATTAGTTTTATAATTTTAAGTTCTTTAAATTTTAATTATTTTCAATTCTATTCAATTTTTCACAAGCTTTTTTTCACATTTATAATTATATTTTTACTTTTTATACCCTTCACTTTCGTGAGAAGGGTATATATAAGTTTGTCATTCCGTTTGTAATTTCTATAATATAATTTTCCGACCCTATAAAGTATATATATTCTTG
>NC_060949.1:4660749-4662940 GCF_022045245.1 Lucilia cuprina
CGCTCCCGCTTACAAAGGGGACACTAAAGTGACGACTGTCTTCATTCTCGATTACAAAGGGTACATTCGTGACGAATGACCCAAAACATACGAATTACGATCATCCAGCTGAGTAACTATTAATGGAAATTACTGTCTTTTTCGTATGCATTGACTCTTTGTCGAACTGCTGGGTAATAACACGCTGTGACTAAATTACAAAAAATCAATGCATCTTCGCGAGACCTAAGGAAGTTGGTAGGTCTAGTAGAGTAAAATACAGTACCATTTTTAAAATATTCAATTTACCCTAAAAATCGGAAAAAAAGCTTTTTGTTGACTAGACAGACCAAAAAAATTACATCTTAAAATTTTCCTAACCGATTTAAGATTTGTCAACTGTTTTGAAAAGAGTTTCCTTTGTCCTTTTTAAAAAGTATACACACTTTTATATTTTTTACGGAAATGTGTAAAATATTTAGATCTGAATAGAAATTTTTATATATATTTTTTTTTAAATTTTTACAATTCAAATTATTTTTTATTTCTGTGAATAAAATAAGATATGAAACATTGAAATCAGATAAAAACTGACAGTAATATATTTTTTCGTAAAATCAGATAAATATAGCTAGTGGAAAACCTGGGACAAAATAGAGTTTAAAATATAAAAATTAAATAAAAACATAATGCATTTCGAAGAAAAAAAAAAACATTTCGGTGAAATTATATGAGGTTTATAATGTAACAATTTCAATTAATTACATTCTATGTACATGTTTATTATTATACTACTAGATTTTTGTACCCGCCGTTGTCCGCGATTTTAAATGATTTGTAATATTAACTCTATAGATCAATACATGCAAATTAATATTGACTTTACTTTTATCCCTGAAACCAATATGTCGAAATTTAAATCTACATTTTAAATAAATAATTCAGAACAACTTTCACGAAATTTACCAAAACCACACATTTATCCCTTTTCAAAATTCTTTAGGCTTGAGTGGTAAAAATTACCCTTAAAATTAGCAACAAAGAATAAAATAATAATACTTAAAATTTCGGATTTCTAACCATTTTCTACTTTAAAGAATGATTTTACTTAAAATTGAGAAAGCTATAACCAAAATATATTTTGAATATACCTTTTGACTGATTGCAGCAATTTTCATAATATCCCTAATTTTTTACCCGTTTTGACAGAAAAACAAGTTAGAGTGTTATATTCGGCTGTGCCGAATCTTAAATACCCTGAACCAGCTCGCTTCTTCTTATTAAAACCCATTTAACTATCTAATTTTTTGATAACTCGACAATAGTTTTGTTTCCGTACTAACATTTATTTATGTGTGGAACTAATTTTGATTAGGCCCAGATAAATTTATATTGAGTTTCGATTGTGGACCTCGTACGGATGCCATGACTTATTATGGAAAGATCATGCAGATAACAAAAAATTAGGAGAACTATTTGGGTATTTACAAACATATTTCCGTCGACTATTTTTTCAACATCAGTATTTATAATGAACTAAATTTATTTGAGTGACTTTTGAAACGATTTTAATGACTGTAAATCAGAAGTATGACCAATTTTAGGTGAATTTGAAAACGTTTTATCAGAATGATCTATCTATACACAGAACATACTCATGTCGAATTTTATTGAAATCGATCAAGAAAAAAATTGCTAGGGTGATTAATGTGTACACAAAACATATCCAAGTAGAATTTTATAACGATTAATTAATAAATTAATGAAATATGGGCACTTAAGTGATTTTCGGAAGTGGACCTTATATGGGAGCTATGACCGATACAAATCTTCTATGTTAGTATGATTGACATATACAAAATTTTGCATTTATATTTATATAGTTGAGGGAGTTATTAACTATAAGCTTAAGTCCGGGAATATATACCTTTGTATGGAGGCTATGGGAAATTGTGAATCATTTGTTATGATTTTCAGCGAACTTGATCCCTGGAAGAAAAAAATAATGTGTGACAAAATTCATCGAATTATCTTTTGTAGTTTCTGAGAAAAGAGCTGAAGAATTACGAAATAAACGTAATGTTTTACGAGGTAGTCCGAAATTTTTACTCATAAATATTTTCGGTGAATTTGGTTGACCTCCTTGGCTTAGTTTTAACATGAGCGTGTTTACACAGACAGACAGACGGACAAAACTAAATCGACTCAGAAT
>NC_060949.1:4663040-4668009 GCF_022045245.1 Lucilia cuprina
TTATGAATTAAATTGTTTATTTAATTCGAAACAATTTTGTTGAGAAAAGCGATTTTCTAAAAGAGGGGTTATATGGTTGCAAATGTAAATATAGGCCTATAAAATTCGGTGCATGGTTTGACGTTTACAATAGAGTTATGCATGCAAAATTTCATCGTGATACTAGTGTTTAGAAGTGAATTATTAACCTTCAAGTTATTTTCTGAAGGAGACTTTGTATGGGGGCTAGGCTCAAATAAAGTCCGATAATTACGAAAATGTGTAGTATTATTAAGACGTATATAGAACTAAGTTTTGACAATATTTAACACAATTATGAACTCAAACCCCCTTTTCGGCGGATAGGGTTGTATGAGCACTAGGTGAAATAATGGACCGATGAACCATTTTCAATAGGCTTTGTCGTTGGAAAAAAATGTATGACGTGACGAACGGATATGGCTTAATCGACTCTGATTCTGAGTCGATCGGTATGCTTTAAGGTGGGTGTATGACCATATATATTTTTGTGCGTTACAAACATCAGCACTTATATTGATTAATAAATTAATTGATTACTTAACCAGCATAACCGTTTTTTGTTTTCAGTTAACCGAAAAACCGGTTTCTTTAAAAGTCGGTTTTATGTAAACACTAAATTCAACGCAAATGCTTTATTATGAAAACAAAATCACATTGTATTTTTTTAATAGGTGTAGGTTATTATATCGTGGGCCTCGCTTGACTATAATTTCTTACTTGTTGAATCTTAGAAATATTTTCCAGATTAAACAAGCCCCAATGTCGAGTGTTATATTTGACCGATTCTTATAAAACTCTTCGGAGAGAGTTATAAGAATGAAACGTTTGTGAAAAATATCAACTATCTAGCTCTATCCGTTCGGACTCTATATTCTGTGGATCTATGATCAATATTTCGATGTGTAAAGTTTGTTTATGTGTTAATCACGCGTAAATGGATGAAGCAATTTTCAATAGGCTATATAACTTTCCGAAAATTGTGAAAAATTGGTACTTTTGTGCATAAAAATTTATTTTTGGCTATTTTAATACGAAAATATTTTCGATTTAGCATTCCAACATTTCAGAAATATGTATTAGCAAAGTTGTGTTGCCAAAGTTGGCGAAAAATTGGGAAATTCGGTACTTTTGTGCTTGAAAACGAATTTTTGTATAATCTAAAGCGGAATTATTTTTGAATTAATTATTAAAAGACGTGATACACGGTTGGTAGATCTTACAACGTTATCAGTAAAATGTTCAGAAAATATCTAACAATCGTGTGAACTTACAATTTTTCTTTTGCAACGATGTCAGACTGACAATATTTGTAAATGTAATATTTGTAAATTTCTAAAAATAGGAATGTAGGTAATTTAAACTTAACGGGTAATTATGTGTAGCTTAGGTACTTTTTCGGAAATATGGAAATACTTTTTGCTGTAATAAGTAAAAAAATATACTTTAGAAAAATTAAATTAAACAGGATAAAAAGGGGATCCCCCCATTTTTTCGTGTTTTTCATAATCTTTACTGAGAAGTTTCAATTGGTAATATCTTTATACAATTTTACAGCAAAATAAATTATTTCGAGGAGGACGAAGATATCCCAACATGCCACAACTATTCCAGGGTTTTTAAATAATCAACCTGAAAATCAATTATTGATTCTTAAGTTCAGTTTTTTCAAAGAGCTTAATTTTATCTTTTAGATTGAATTTGAATCTAACAAACAAAATTAAGTTAAGAAAATAGCAGGAAATTAAGTGGTTAAAAAAAATCCATCAGCAAATTTTTCAAACCGTCTAGATGTTCGAAATGAAAAACGTGTAGGTTGTTCTTAATTATTTAAAATAAAATTTTAAATAATTTCAAATAAAAAGTATTAATTTCATACATTAAATTAAATATTTTTTTGTTCATTAAATAAAGAAATTTACTAAAAAAATAAACAAAATATACTTTTTTAAATAGTCAGTCTTGCACAAATAAAAACATGTATTTAGTATCAAAAAAATAATAAAAACCATTATTCATATAACGAAAAACACTACGATCATCGAATATTTAAATTCCTCTTCTAAAGTAAGAAACCAAACTGCGATCGAACATTTAATTGCAATGCTTGTCATTAAAAAATGTGTTAGAATCCCTTCAAACATACTACTACATATTTTGGATAATAATATTCTTATACTTGGGAAACTAGGTTTAAGGTAGCAAAGCACACTGGGTATAGCTAGATTTTATTTAAAAATAGGGTCCAATCATTACTAAACTCCATACGGGATAAGTTAAAATAAGGGACAGATTTCTCATTCATTTTGAATTGTCAGCAGCACATACGCATATTATTTCTACTATAGTGGCTATGTTTTTTACATTTCTCTAACTCTAAATCTTAGAAACGTAAATTTAAAATTGTATTTGTAATTCTTGTTTAAACAAAATTTTAAGAAGTGAAAAACGTAGACATTTGTGTAGGGAAAAAATGGATTTTTAATCAGCATAAGAAATTTTCAAAATTTCTTCTGACAACAATAGATGTAACCCTAAAGGTTTTGGTGTTAATTATATAAAAGATTTCAGATTTTGTAGATAATTTCATTATAGAATAGATTTTAGACTCTGTAATGTATACGATACTACTTATTTCACAATTTTTTGCACAGAACTCTGTAGACAAAATAAATATTCATCAATCATCAATACGTTAAAAATTTTTGTAAAAATATTACTGTTACAAACATGCAAAATTCGGACCTGCCGAATTTCAATTATAAAAGTTTCATGTTAACTTACCTTGGGATTTAGTCCGGAACCCTGGCGTAAAAATGTACCGGTTATAAACCAAAAACTGTTCGATACTGAAAATTGATTTTCTACAATATCTGAATCTTTTAGGCATGGGTGAGGGCTATTCCATTCGTATGGTGAAAAGCGAGCCATCACAAATAATGTAAATGAAACTAAAATATAAGCAGCTAAAACATATAACCATATTTCCATAGCCAACGGGTTCATAAATGAGAATAGACGTGTAGGCTGGCTGGTAGGTACCTGCAGAGGTAATAATGATAGGACATCAAGTAATACTACACGGACTAGATAATGGTTTTATTGACTGCCAAAAACAACGTATTATTTTGAACGCAATATATAGTATATAAATTTATTACATGTTGGTTAAGGAGTACACAAACCTAGAGATTTAACATACCTTAAATAATATACCGATTCCTAGGTTCATAAAAGGTTTCGTAAAGTCTATAACACTTTCTCGAGCGTAGTTTATCGTCATGGATGCTACAGCTAAATCAGCCCGCTAAAAATGAAATGAAAAACAAAGGTAACAGGTATTAATTTATGATTTTACCGAATTTTTAAAAGGCGTAAAAATTTTGTTTTACTTTACTACTATTAAAACAAGTAAGAGTGCTATATTCGGCTGTGCCAAATCTTATATACCCTTCACCATAGTGTATTTTAAACATATCAGTTTTATAATTTTTTCCCGACTACATTATTATTACATCAAAAGCAAAAGAAAATGAGCAACAACAACGCTAAACGAAATAAAAAACAAAATACACAAGTCAATTAAACCAACATACATCTAAACATACATACGAAAAACAATATAAACAACGCAATAAAACCAACCTACATCCAAATAACAGAATTCACAAAAAAATAAAATACACAACTCAATGAATTTAACAGCATCCAAACATACAAAACAAAATACACAGCTGAAAACCAAATACATCTACACACACGTGTACATCATTTTCCAATATACAGTGTTGTTGTTACTTATTTAACAAAGCGTGAAAAAATATGACATTTTTTGATGAAATTTTCAGAAATTGTCTCGGATTTTTGCTCATATCTCCGTTATTTACCGACCGATTTTGCTGATTTTAAATAGCGATCTTCTCGAAAGCATGTCTAACAGACAGACGGACATGGCTTAATCGACTCCGCTATCTATAAGGATTATTAAGGATTACATATTTTATAGGGTCGGAAAATTATATTATAGAAATTACAAATGGAATGACAAACTTATATATACATACCTTTCTAACTAAGGTGAAGGGTATAAAAATACAAAGTGTTTCAATTATTTACATTTATAGTTTTGAGATGTATTGTTATAATGTCTCCCATTATTCCCCTAACACGAGCCAACATAATATAAATAACTACTTACATTGCAACTTTTATTTTTTGCATTACATTTTATTTTTATAAATAAATTTGTTACCAAATTGTTTTAAAATTACGTTCTTTTAATTGGCGCAGTCGGCAGGATTCGCGATATAAGTACAAAAGATCTTATATACGTTAAACGTTTAATCGCGAAAAGGAAAACAATAAAAAAAATTCTGCGATTCCCACGGGACTCTTTAGAATAAGCGACAAAGTAGTCGAAAAAAAGGGCTAATTCAAAAGCTGGATACTTTTAATTATGTCCTATAATTTTTAAGTGAAATTTAAGAAAATAAAAATTTTGTAATCCCAAGGACTTTGTAAAAAGAAAACTGAATATTTTCTGCTACAACCGGGAGGAATAAATTTTTTTTAACTGTAAAAAAAAAGATAGTGAAAAATTAAATTGATGAACTAAACAAGTAAGAGTGCTATATTCGGCTGTGCCGAATCTTATATACCCTTCACCATAGTGTATTTTAAACATAATTGATCTTACAGTCTAGTTAATAAAAACATTAACAAAATTTGAGTCGATTTAAGCCGAATGTTTCGGCGGCGGCTCAAGCAACTAAATATAGTTCGGCGGCGGCTAAGCTCCTACTCGAAGCCGGTCGACTTCGACCTCTGATTCATTGCTGGTAAGCATTGACGAGACGTAGATTTTGTTTTTGTTTATCGTAAAAAAAAAAAATTGTTTTAAAAAGCACTTGGAAAAAATTTGTGTTAGTTTTAAATTTCAAACTTACATTAT
>NC_060949.1:4668109-4673108 GCF_022045245.1 Lucilia cuprina
TAAAAGAATACGAATAAAAATTTTAAAAAATAAAGCACAATTTAAAATATAAAACAATAAAGGAAATTTCAGAATGGAGAGTTAAGTCTTTAATGTAATTATATAGAAACAAACATATTAATATATTTTTGTTCATATTAGATATCTGCTGAAGGAGAAGCAGAGCTCTAAAAAAATGTCAGCGCAGATTCCACAATAAGATTCCTTGGAAATTTTCTACATCAAGCGATGATGAAAACCCAAAAGATTACACAACACCAGAGAAGTATATTTTGCAGAATTTTTAACATACATACATACATGTGTTAGTAACAAAAATTTATATGTATTGTTGCATTCTAAACACGTAGTTTCATAAAAAAGTTAAAATTTTAAATTTATTCGAATTTTCAATACCAAAAATTTAAACTCTGTTTGTAAATTAAAATTCAACAACAAAAATTAAATGTCAATAATTAGAAAAAATATTTTTTTCTAGTTTAAGAAAATTAAACAAAATTTTGTGAGAGTGATATAAAATTATTTTAAAAAATTACAGATTTTTTGTGCACAACCGCAATTTCGCGTACAATCCTTAAAAGTGGCCAAAAAAAGTGATTTAACATTTGAATGTTTTGACAAAATTAAATTTCTCACAAGAGAGTCGAATTCACACAACACTCGTAGATGTGAGAGAGTAATTTCCTGTATTTGAGAGTCGGACTACTTGTTATACTTTGGTCCATATAGTTTGATTATCGATGAAGCTACCGACATTTCGAATTTTAAATATATTGGAATAATAATTAAATATTTTGGTTCAAAAAGAAACCAAATACTACAATATTTTTAGTAATTGAAAAGTGCGAGGACAGTTAATGGAATTGTATACGTTATTAAACAAGTATTAAAACATTTTAACTGGGATATTAGTAATTTAACTGGATTAGGAACAGATAATGCCAAGGTGATGATTGGCTCAAATAACAGGGTACATAAAAACCTACAAGAATTAAAAACAAGTAAAAATTTAATACATATAAAGATCCCAATACACACATTTTAGAAGAGTTTAAGTATAGTTTAACTGACATAAATATTCTTCAAAATCAGTGGTCGTATATTACAAAACAAAATTGGGATAAAAAATCTGATACAATGACTTTTTGGATTCAAGTATATAATTTTAAAATTTCTGTCGGTGAAAATGTGTTTAAAGAATTGTCTATGTTTGTATTGTCATTACTCGTCTAACCATTTTTAAATGCTGAAGTTGAAAAGCTTTAATTAAAAATAAAATTAGAAATCGAATTAAAACAGAATGGATAAGTTCAATAATACAAATTCGAGAAGCATTAAAATTCAAAAATGCATGCTGTTACCCATACAATCTAATGATGAAGAAATATTGGAGTCAATTAATTATTTTATTTAATCAAATGCTATTTGTATCCAATAATATTGTATTTATGAATTAATTTTGATAAATTAATAAGAAAATTTTAAATCATAATTCATTAAAAAAATGGAAGTACATATTAAAAACATAATTTATTATTTTATTGTCTAATGCACAAACTATAAATGTAAAATTATATATGTACAAGAAAAACAATAATTTGTATGTGTATTATTAGAAATAAATTGTTTTGTTACATTATAAAAAATTTCAAAATCTTTATATTCACAGGAAAACTGTAAAACGATACCAATTACCAAAACCTCGTTTTTAATTATTTTATTTATTGAAGTTTCATTTTTGATTGATTGATGATTATTGTTGGTGTTAAATACGTTTTTATACCCTCCACCACCATCAGTGGAGATAGAGGGTATATAAGTTTTTCATTCCGTGTGTAACATTAAGAAATATTCATCTGTGACAAAGTATATATATCTTGGGTCCTTGTGAAATTCTGTCCGTCTGTCTGTGTAAAACACGCTCACGTTCAAACTAAGCCAAGGAGATCAAACAAATTCACCGAAAATATTTATTGTTATCCTAAGCAGTTGTATTGAAAATCAGCAAAATCGGTTCACATAGGGAAAAGTCATGAATCAAAATTTAAAACAACCTCGAAAAAATAAGCATTTTTTACACATTCTAATGTATTTTCTCGAAAACTGTGCAAGATAATTCCATAAGAATCGCCATACATTCGTTTCTATATAAGTGTTTAATCTCTGCGGAAAATCGCCAGAATCGGTCCACAATTTCATATACCTCCAATACAAAAGTACAGAAAATGAGTGCCCAGAAAATGGGTTTGTTGTTAATAACTTCCGTCGCAATTAGGGTTGCCAGATTCCGATTCGCAAAAAGCTGGACATTGTGTTTTAAAAAGCTGTACAAAACAAAAAAAGCTGGACATGAAAAATACTGAGAAAATTTTAATTTTGGTATTGTGTAAATAATTTTACAGTGATACACCAAAAAAATGGTCATCACTCATCTGTGGACTTTTTGATTTTTACGCAAATATACTATTTGATATCCCAATCAAAAAATTCATAAAATATAATTTGTTGATAATATTTGTTTTGACCATAATTCCGATTCTTATAAAACTAGTTTTAAACAGCTAAATTCTTAAAGGCATATCTAATTCAGTTATTTAAGATTTGGATTCCCGAGATTTATGGAGCCTCAAAAAACTATTTAAAAAACGACGTTGCATGAACTTTTTAACAAGTGTAGGAGTTTCACACATTTTTAATGATCTATTCAACTATGCTATTCCAACTTGCATATATGCAAGAAATGTCAATGTCATATCGTCCTTGTTTTGAATATTAGTACTATGGGATTTTAGCAAAGTTTTCAGAAAACAAAAAAAAAAAAAACATTAATTTAGCTGTTATTTTGGCATATAGCTATACTTCATGGATTCGTTTACTAATATATTTAAAAAGTATTTTGAATAATTACTCATTTTTTACGCGCTTTAGCGCAATTCAAAAAATCCATATAGGACTATTTGGAAAACAGTTTATATATTGACTTTTTTCCCATTTTATGCACAGATTTGAAGATTTCTTTCGACATATGAGTTAAGAGACTTTATGGGGTATATTTGACCAATTATAATACTGTGTAAAGGCAATCATCCACATTGGCAGAATCATTCAGAATTTAACAAGATAAAATAAAACCTCGTTTTCAGATTTATCTATAAAATCTAAATAAAAAATTTCATAAAAATCGGAATGGTAATGTAGCCTACTTCGTTTTTTCATATAAGTACCACAAGTGCTTTAACTAAGAATTTTCCTATAAAAATATGAACGGATGGACGGACAAGATTTGTTCGCTCCAAAAAGTGATTTTAAGTTGATCAGTGCACCAAAAGGTGAGAGAGAATCCAATATATTAAAATATATATTGAATTTTATATAGTTTGAAACACACAGCACTTTTTGCTAACTCCTGAACCAAAAAATATATCGATAAATTAAATATTAAATATTTTCGGTTCATTTTGTCACATACATATTTGCATATGTATGTAAGAATTAAAATTAAATACAAAAAACAAAACAATAAAAAATAATAACTTAGTCTAGTATATCTGTATAATAGATGTACAAGATAAAAATTATTGTGAAGTTATTGTAGTATACTAAAAAAATTATATTTAGCTGGACAAATTTAATTCTAGCTTGAAACTGGACAAGCATTAAAAAAGCAGGACAATCCAGCCAGGCTGGCAACCCTAGTCGCAATGTCGATATCTTAACAAAATTTTACAAATTAAAATCGTATGTCAATAGAATTTATTCATTATTGGACATAGCTCTCATACAAGGTCCCTTCCCGAAAATCACTTAAACGCACATAATTTATTACTTAATTTGGTACAAGTATTGCTCTCACATAAAAAAATATGCAATTTTTTCCGATCAGTTCATAATTGGTCATAGCTCCAATACAAAGTCCCTCATTACAAACTCATTACTAAATTAAGATATAGATATAAAATTTGCTCATATACATATAAATATTAAAGTGAAAGGTTTTTTTTTTGATCGGTCCTTCATAGGTCATAGCTCCAATGCAAGGTCCCTTCCAGAAAATCACTTAAACGCGCATAACTCATTACCAAATTAAGATATCCCTATAAAATTTGGTACAGAAATATTACTATGAAAGGTTTTTTGGATCGGCCCATAATAGGTCATAACTCCCATACAAGGTCTCCTCCCGAAAATCACATTAACGAGCATAACTCATTATTAAATTAAGATATCCATATAGTATTGCTCATATACAGAGAAATAATATTGTGAAATGTTTTTCCTATCGGTCTATAATTGATCATAGCTCCCATACAAGGTCCCTTCCCGCGTAACTCATTATTAAATTAAGATATCCATATACAATTTTGCTCAAGTATTGCTCATATACAGAGAAATAATGTTATGAAAAGTTTATCCTATCGGTCCATAATTGATCATAGCTCCCATACGAGGTCCCTTTTAGAAAAACACTTAAAGGCACATAACTTATTACCAAATAGTGATACCCATAAAATATTTGGCATAAATACTCTTTTTGTACACATAAATACTATTTTTGTACACATAAATGTTATTTCAAAAAATTTTCACGATCGGTCCATCTTTGGTAATAGCTCCCATACAAGGTTTACTCCCGAAAATCAGAGAAAACGCACATATTGTTATCCTTACATTTAGCATAAATATTGCTCTTATGTACATAAATTCACTATAAAATTGTTTTATGATCGGTCCATATTTGGTCACAGCTCTCATACTAGGTCCAGAAAATCACTTAGTTCTCTTTTCTACGTCCAGTTTGGTATGAATAATGTCATTATTTTTTTAAAGTTCTAAGATCCGATTTTTGTAGTAATTTACTGGTAGCTTGTGTATATTGATTTTAAACGAAAACAAGTAAGAGTGCTATATTCGGCTGTGCCGAATCTTATATACCCTTCACCATAGTGTATTTTAATCATCTTTTATAAATTTTAAATTTTTTCCCGACTACATTATTATT
>NC_060949.1:4673208-4674427 GCF_022045245.1 Lucilia cuprina
TTCATGTCTACTTCTCCCCCTGCAGATACGGTAAACCGCACCCCAGTATCCTAAGGTCATCAATCGGCACCTCTGAGGCCACCGACCGAAAATATATATGGCCTAGTTTTTAGGTTGACATTTCATGTGTGCGACGTGCCACGCCCATATTAAGAAAATATTAAATTAGTATATCTGAGATAATACAATAGTTAGAGTCTTCAAATTTTGTCGGAGCAACTTCAGTATCAATACAATTATTTAAGACAAAAAGTGGGCGAATTAGCATTAGGGTGTGTGCCACCTCCCACAGAAATAAAATACAAAAATTCGTTTATCTTGGAAACTATTATAGTTTGAATATTAAAAATTTCCACGAGTAACTTTAACATCCATGTAAACATTTTGGGAAATAAATTAGCGGACTACCCATGAGGGGAGCAGCACCTCCCATATTAATAAATTAAAAAAAAAGATTTATCTGAGAAACTAATAGAACTAAATTTTTCAAATTTAGCACTAAGAACTTAAATATTCATCTGAACATTTTTGAAGAAAAAAGAGCGGACTTTCGTCATGGGGAGCTTGGAGCCCCCATATAAATTAAATAGGAAAATTATTATATCTGAGAAACTATTAGAGCTACAATCTTCAAATATTAATTGAAGAACTATGACATTAATGTGACAATTAGAGAATAACGGGCGGACTTTTAATGGGGTCTTGGCACCCCCTATATGAATTAAATAAAAAAATTTCGTATATCTAGGAAAATATTATATTTTTTTGTTTAAATTTGTCATCGATTACATTAAAATCGATTACATTAAAATCTTAATAAACGTTCGTAAAAAATGTATCTCTGGAAAACATTACAGTTAGAATCTTCAAAATTATTAAGAAGATTTTTTATTTATATTCCTTTTAGGGTAGCAAAGTACATGGTAGTAAAATATATAAAAACAATGGAAAATATTCGTGTCCAATACAAAATTCTGTGGCAAAAAAGAAAAAGTGCTTATCTCAAGTAATTCAAAAGTCTCTTTTTATACTCTTCACCTTCGTGAGAAGGGTATATATAAGTTTGTCATTCCGTTTGTAATTTCTATAATATAATTTTCCGACCCTATAAATATTCTGGATCCTTATAGATAGCGGAGTCGATTAAGCCATGTCCGTCTGTCTGTTGAAATCAGTTTTTAGAGGACCCCAGATATCGGCGAGATCCGAATCTTCAATA
>NC_060949.1:4674527-4682027 GCF_022045245.1 Lucilia cuprina
TTGACACAAAGTGTCGCTCGTGAGGTCGGCTTTTTTATGTTTTATTGTATGTTTTTGTGTTGCTGTTAGCCACCAATCAGGTCCTATTTAAAGGCCAACTGGTAATAGTTTATTTTAAACTACGCATTGAATGCACCCGGTGTTAAGAGCACAGTGAGCTTAGAACGTCAAGGTAGGCGCTAACGTTAAACACGGACAAATCTGCCCCAGGGACGAAGCCTATTGAAAATGGTACAGATCGGTCCATTTTTTCACCTGGCCCCTATACAACTGTACCTCCGAATAGGGCTTGTAAACCTTGTAATCAAACTACAGGTCGCAATTTGGAGATAACTCAATGAAATTTGGCACAAGATCTTTTATGGTACTGTAGACGAAGCCTATTGAAAATAGTTAACATTGGTCCATTATTTCACCTAGGCCACATACAACTTAACCCGCCAAATAGGGCTTTTAAGTTCATTATTATGTTTAATATACTCGTATCTCTACAAAAAGCTGCAAAACCAAGTTCTATACTAGCCTTGATGATCCTGATGAACTTTATAATTATAGGGCCTCATTTGACCTTCTCCCCTTTAAAAAGCCCCCCATCAAAATGTTGCTTAAATATCCACAGTTTTATTAAACAATTACACAATAAATGTCTTAAGTATATCTTACGCATGGTACAATTCAAATTAAATGCTTTATTATGAAGACTAAATCACATTTTATTCGTATTCAGGTGTAGGGTATTATATGATCGGCCTCACCCGACTATAACTTCTTACTTGTTTTGTATTTGAATCACAAAAGTGTATAATAAAGAAGTTAGAGTACTATATTCGTCTGAGCCGAATCTTAAATACCCTCCACCAGCTACTTTTATATAAATACTTTTCTAATTTATCAAGTATTAGTATCTTAGGCATGGTACAATTCAAATTAAATGCTTTATTATGAAAACTAAATCACATTTTATTCGTATTTAGGTGTAGGGTATTATATGGTCGGCCTTCCCCGACTATAACTTCTTACTTGTTTTGTATTCGAATCATAAACAAGTTAGAATACTATATTCAGCTGAGCCGAATCATAAATACCCTCCACTAGCTACTTTTATATTAATACCTTTGAAATGAGTTTTCTCATGTCATAAATAGAAAAATCCAAAGATTTAAATCTATTACAATTCCAAGATTTATTGAACATTACAAACGCCTTTTTATACCCTACACCACTATAGTGGGGAGGGTATTATACGTTTGTGCTCATGTTTGTAACATACAAAAATATTAGTCCAACACCCACCTTAAAGTATACCGATCGATTCAGAATCATTTTTTGAGTCGATTAAGACATGTCCGTCCGTCTGTCCGGCTGGCTGGGTGGCTGTCCATGTAAACCTTGTGCGCAAGGTACAGGCCGCAATTTTCAAGATAATTTGATGAAATTTGACACACCCGCTTCTATTGGCCCAAGGACGAAGCCTATTGAAAATGGTTAAAATCTGTCTATTATTTCGACTAGCCCACATACAACCGTACCCCCCAAATAGGGCCTATAATTAATTTAAATGATCTATTATGTTAACAAAAATCGACAAAACTCAGTCTTATAGAACTTTAAATGACACTACCGATTTTTGTAATGATCGGGCTTCATTTGATCCTATCCCCCATACAAACTCCCCTTCAGAAAATGACTTAAAGGTCAAAATTCACTTACAAACACCATTAACACTTTTAAATTCTACATAAATATTACGCTAAATATTTTTGTAAACTTTTATCGAAATATTCTTAAAACGATAGTTTTATCAAATTTCTAAAAATATTCAATATTTTTGTGTCCTTCGTAATCCCGCAATAAGCTCAAAATTAGGGGATATTTGAGATGGATTTCTACAAAATTTAGAAAACTAATTTTTTGAGATTCAAAAGTTTTATTTTATAATTTTCCTTTAAAATGTTTTTTTTTCACAGCGTATTCCTGTGTGTTTGGAATAGGTAATAGGCTATTTTTATTATGAAATTTCAAATGGGCAAGGAGCCACGCCTACGTTAAGAAAATATAAAATTCGTATATTTGGGATAATATAACAGTTAGAGTCCTCAAATTTTGTCGGAGCCACTTATGATTATATGATTATTTAGGATAAAAAGTTGGGGGACTAGCGTTAGGGAGAGTGGCACCTCCCATAGCCACGCTCATATTAAGAAAATATAAAATTCGTATATTTGAGATAATATAACAGTTAGAGTCCTCAAATTTTGTCGGAGCCACTTTAGTGTCAGTATGATTATTTAGGATAAAAAGTGGGGGGCCTATCGTTAGGGAGCGTTGCACCTCCCATATAAATTAAATACAAAAATTCGTTTATCTTGGAAACTATTATAGTTATAATCCTAAAATTTTGCATGAATAACTTTAACATCCATGTTAAAATTTTGGGGCTTTTTAGAGGGGCTAGGATCAAATGAGGCCCTATAATTATAAAGTTTATTAGGGTCATCAATACTAGTATAGAACATGGTTTTGCAGCTTTTTGTCGAGAAACAAGTATATTAAACATAATTGTGAACTTAAAAGCTCTAATAATGGACCGATGTTAACTATTTTCAATAGGCTTCGTCTACAATACCATATAAGATCATGTGCCAAATTTCATTGAATTATCTCCAAAATTGCGAACTGTAGTTTGATTATAAGGTTTACAAGCTCTATTCGGGCATTCAGTTGTATGGAGGCTAGGTGAAATAATGGACCGATGGTAATCATTTTCAATAGACTTCGTCTGCGGTATAATAAAAGACCATGTACCAAATTTCATTTAATTATCTTCAAAATTGCGACCTGTAGTTTGATTACAAGACGGACGGATAGGACCAATATTATTGTGCTTTAAAAACATCAGCACAAACCCAATATACCCTCCCCACTAAAGTGGTGTAGGGTATAAAAATTGTTTATCTTGGAAAGTATTACAGTTAGAGTCTTAAAATTCTGCACGGAAACCTTTTACATCCATGAAAACATTTTGGGAAATTATTTAATGGTCTACACATGAGGGGAGCGGCACCTCCCATTCGTATATCTTGGAAACTATTACAGTTAGAATCCAAAATTTTGCACGAATTATTTTAACATCCAGGTTAATACTTTGGATATTTAATTAGCGGACTACCCATAAGGGGAGCGGTACCTTCTATATTAATTAAATACAAACATTCGTTTATCTGGGGAACTAACACAACTAAATTCTTAAAATTTTGCACGAATTTAATATTCATCTGAAAATTTTTAAGAAAAAAGGGGCGAACTTTTATCTGAAGGGGGGGGGGTGTTTGTTGCCACCATATGAAAGAAATAGAAAAAGGCGTATATCCTGTAAACTATTAGAGCTAGAATGTTCAAATTTTACTTGAAGAATTTTGAAATTCATCTGAATATTTATAGCATAACGAGCGAACTTTTAATGGGGACTTGACATCTCCCATATGAAAAAAATACAAAAAAATTTTATCTACGAAAATATAGAAAAAAATTAATCAAATTTTGCATATATTACATTAATATTTATCTGAACATTTTGGAGGAAAAAGGGCGGACTTTCAACTGGGGAGCCTGAAGCCCTCACATGAATTTAATAGAAAAAATCTTATATCTAAGAAACTATTCGAGCTAGAATCTTCAAATTTTGTATAACTTTGACAACCATGTGAACATTTAGAAAATAACGGGCGGACTTCAATGGGGGACTTTTACCACATATTTGAATTATATAAAAAATTCGTATATCTTGAAAACTGCTAGATAGTTCAAATTTTTCATAGATAGATAAAAATTGGCGAACTTGCAATAATTTTCTTGTTATCTCTCATATGTAACATATTGTTAATCCTGAAAATTACTGTGGTTAGAATTTTCAAAATCGTTAAGTGGGTTTTTTTATTTATACTAGAGGGTAAAACAAAAAATATTGTATATCCTAAGGCATTAAAATAAGATTTTTTATGAATTAAAGTATATAAATAATTTGTTGGATTATTAAATTTTGGTCAAAACGGGTAAAAAAGGGAGAAATGACGAAAAACGGGCAAAAATACTATTTTCTCCTTTAAAATTGATGCTTGTCTGTTCTAAAGCTGATTAATTTCAATTCAGCTTTTAAAGTGTTAGAAAATGTATTGGGAAAGATTCATTGCGAAAGTTGGACCATAAAGTTCGGAAATATGCAAGTATTTTGCTGTAATCAATCAAAATATATATTTTAAGCAAATTGAATTAGGTTGGGTAAAAAGGAGAGTTTCGTGTTTTCATTATGGGCCGACTTTAAGAAATTTTAAACAGAGATATATATTTACTTAGATGTTTCAATTGGTTATATCTTTATTCCAAAAAATCAGAAAGTGACGAAATACTTATTCACAAACAAAATTTTTATTTTATAAACCATTTAATAAAATTTTTTGTTGTTTATTTTAAAAACTTAATAAACTACAAATTTACAGATAAAAGTAAGGAATTTTGTTGCGTAATCTTAAACTGATATGAAGTTTTTAAATTTGTGTGAATTTTAAATTTATAAATATCAATATTTTTGACAAATTAAACTGCAAATTTATAAAATTTATACCACACACTTCAAGACTGTTTTGGAAATAGGCTTTTTTTGAAACATAAATCAGAAAAGAGAAAAATTAGTACACACGTTTTCTATAAGTCAATGATTATTATTTATTCTAAAGCCCCTTTGATCTGTCAAAATTTTATGTAGAAGTATACGGATGGGATCGTCTAAACCAGGGATGTCCAAGGCTAAAACTGTAATAGTTATGGTGAGCGAGTGAGAAATGCACTGAACGGAAAGTTGTGTAAACTGAAATAAAATGTACGGAAAAAATACCAAAAAGCGAAATTTACAATGAAGGTTGAAATATATGTATGTATAAATAAACAAGTAGGAAAGTATAGTCGGGCATGGCCGACCATATAATACCCTACACCATGAGTATATTTTTAAAATTTTTACTTTTTATAAAATTTTTATTTTTTATAAAGAAAGTTTTATGTTGAATATTACCAATAATTCCAAAATATTTAAGCAATTTATTGATAAAAAACTTAAATTTCTAAATGAGGCTTTAAATAGGTCAAATATGGACCGATCCTCGGTTAATTTGGGAAAAGGATATATTTCTAAATAACAGTTTTGTTGAGTTTCATTGCGATACAAATGGTTACAAGTCAATTTTAGACGTTTAAGTCATTTTTTGAAGGGGGGTCACAATATCAATAAAATAATGTATGTATGAGGCAACAAAAGTATTTCTATTACAAGAGTATTTTTTTTTACTTTTTTATAGAAGTATTTAAAGTTCATATATTTGCACATAAATATTGAATATTTTGTTCGATAGGAATGTGAATATTGAGATAAAAATATATTTAAACCAATAAATGATTCCAAGTAAAAACAAGTATGAATTTATAGTCGGACATTGCCGACCATATGATACCCTACACCAGTCAGTATGTTAAAATTTTGATTTTTTTTAAATAAAGCATTTAATTTGTTTTATTGTGGAATATTTTTACTTATTGTTGACAAAAATGAGAGATTTTCTACAAGAGGGCTCATAGGGTTGTAGATTTTAATCATTTTATAAGTAATAATAAGTTAATTTTGACCATCAAGTCATTTTCTGAAGGGGAGTCTGTATGGGGGCTAGGGTCAAATGAGGCCCGATCACAATAAAAATTAGTATTGTCAATTATTGTTCTATAAAACTAATTTTTGCTGATTTTCGTTGACACTTAAAAACATTTAACGTACTTATGAGCCTAAAGACCCGATTCGAGTGGTACGGTTGTATGGGGGCTAGGAGAAATAATGGACCGATTTCAACCATTTTCAATAGCAATCGTCCTTGAACCAAAAAAAGAGTATGTGCCAAATTTCATCAAATTATCTGGAAAATTGCGACCTGTAGCATGCGCACAAGGTTTACATGGACACACAGACAGACAGACAGACAGACAGACAGACAGACAGACGGACGGACGGACAGACGGACATAGCTAAATCGACACAGAAAGTGATTCTGAGACGATTGGTATACTTTAAGGTGGGTCTTAAGGTGGGTGTTACAAACTTCAGCACAAACGCATAATACCCTCCCCACTATAGTGGTGTAGGGTATAAAAAGTATAAAGGATGTTGGTTAATATGAAGGGCGTAGTAAATAAATAGTGTGTGGTCAAAATATAACAATTATTTATAGTTTAAAAGCAAATCTTTAATTAATTTTTAAATTCTCATTAATGACTTTGTTTACAAATAATAGGTTTTTTCTTTTACCTGTCAAAAAATTTATTTCCTTAATTATGCATTTAAACTTTTTAATAAGTCTTATCTAATATTTACATTCAATACCAACACAATTTCACTTTCTATAATGTTTTTCTTCAAAGAAATTCTGTTGATTCAAATATCTTAATCCATAAAAGAAGTTTTTTAATTATTCATAAAATTCGGCCATACAAATATTTAATTATTTAATTTCAAAATCATTATACAATTTTAATCTCTTAAATTGTGTTTTTAGTTTACTTCTTTGTTCTGTTTAAAATTATCCAACATTTTTCAATTTATTTCGTTCTTTTCCTTGTAAATTTCTGCTTTAATCTAAAAATATTAATTATTTATTAAAATAAACAATTTGCATAACATTTTTTTTTGTGAAATTAAAAATAAACTAAAATTATATATATTTTCAAAACTGAGTAAATATCTGTTTTGTAAACTAAAAATAACAATTTATATAGCAGTGTATCTGTGTATGTGTGTTTATATTTTTGCTTTTATATTTGAATAAATTTTATTTGTTTTCACTTACTTTTATGACATTTAAATTTAACACAAATATATAAATAAATTGTTGTCTTAAAATGTTTATTATTATGTTAATGAAGCATAAAATCTTATAAATAATTAAGTTTATTTGTAATTATCCAGTCAAATGAAATTTACGCATTACTAATCAAATCAAATTAAATTTAACTATTTATATATAGAAGACTTATTATCGAATATATGTCTGTACAAATAAGAAATGTGTATTTGTAAGTTAAACACATAAAATTATGGTATCTATCATTTAAATTAGGAGTACAATTACAGATCTCTAAATTATGTACAACTAGTGCAGTATGTAATAAAGTATACTAGTTATGAGAATTTGTGAAATATAATTTATGTTTTTTTTTTTTTTTAATTTTGCAATAACTCTAAAATAGATAGATAGATAACTAGATAGATAGATCGATAGATAGATCGATAGGTAGATAGATAGATAGATAGATATATAGATAGATAGATAGATAGATAGATAGATAGATAGATAGATAGATAGATATATAGATAGGTAGATAGATAGATAGATAGATAGATAGATAGATAGATAGATAGATAGATAGATAGATATATAGATAGATAGATAGATAGATAGATAG
>NC_060949.1:4684527-4687695 GCF_022045245.1 Lucilia cuprina
GCAATTTTTTATGCCACTTTTATGCCGCAACTTTTTATGCCATAATTTCGTCAAATATTCTATTATCTCTCTGAAAATTGGCACAAATAAGTTCTATATAAGTATAAATGACACTGCAGATTTTCGTAAGGATCGGCCCTTATTTGACCCTAGCCCCCATACAAACCCCCTTCAAAAAATGTCTTAAACGTCTAAAATTGACTTGTAACCATTTGTATCGCAATGAAACTCAACAAAACTAACTGTTATTTAAAAATATATCCTTTTCCCAAATTTACCGAGGATCGGCCCATATTTGACCTATATAAAGCCTCTTTTAGAAATTTTAGTTTTTTATCAATAAATTGCTTAAATATTTTGGAATTATGGAAAATTCAAGATAAAAGTTTCTTTATAAAAAATAAAAATAATTATAAAAAATAGAAATAAAATATACATAAGTATATTTTATGGTGTAGGGTATTATATGGTCGGCCATGCCCGACTATACTTTCCTACTTGTTTTTCTTTGCAAAAAATAAATTTTTTACAAGAGTGCTCAAAGGGGAGTATGGCAAAATATGGCCCTAACCTTATAAATGTTGGTAGGGGGAGTTAAGTCTACTTCAATATTATTTATGTAGAATTTAAAAGTGTCATTAGTGTTTATAAGTGAATTTTGACCTTTAAGTCATTTTCTGAAGGGGAGTTTGTATGGGGGCTAGGGTCAAATGAAGCCCGATCATTACAAAAATCGGTAGTGTCATTTAAAGTTCTATAAAACTAAGTTTTCTCGACTTTTGTTTACATAATAGATGATTTAAATTAATTATAAGCCCAAAGGCTCTATTTGGGGGGTACGGTTGTATGGGGGCTAGTCGAAATAATTGACCGATATTAACCATTTTCAATAGGCTTCGTCCTTTGGCCAATTTTATCCAATTATCTTGAAAATTGCGGACTGTACCTTGCGCACAAGGTTTACATGAACAGCCAGCCAGCTAGCCAGCCAAACGGACATAGCTTAATCGACACAGATTCTAAGCCGATTGGTATACTTTATGTTAGGTATAGGACAAACATTTTTGTTTGTTACAAACATCAGCACAAACCCAATATACCCTCCCTAAAGTGGTGTAGGGTATAACAAGTAGGAAAGTATAGTCGGGCATGGCCGACCATATAATACCCTACAACATGAGTATATTTTTTAAATTTTTACTTTTAATAAAATTTTTATTTTTTATAAAGAAACTTTTATGTTGAATATTACCATAAATCCAAAATATTTAATTTATTGATAAAAAAATAAAATTTCTAAATGAGGCTTTATATAGGTCAAATATGGGCCGATCCTCGGTAAATTTGGGAAAAGGATATATTTCTAAATAACAGTTAGTTTTGTTGAGTTTCATTTAAACTTATATAAAACTTATTTGTGCCAATTTTTTGAGAGATAGCAGAATATTTGACGTAATTATGGCATAAAAAGTTCAAATCGGGAGGTACGGTTGTATGGGGGCTAGGTATTTATACTTATATAAAACTTATTTGTGCCAATTTTTAGAAAGATAGCAGAATATTTCAAATCGGGAGGTACGGTTGTATGGGGGCTAGGTGAAATAATGGACCGATTTCAACCATTTTCAATAGGCTTCGTCCTTGTGCCTTGGTCCAAATTTCATCAAATTATCTTGAAAATTGCGGACTGTACCTTGCGCACAAGGTTTACATGGACAGCCAGCCAGCCGGACAGACGGACATGTCTTAATCGTTTAAAAAAATGATTCTGAATCGATCGGTATACTTTAAGGTGGGTATTGGACCAATATTTTTGTATGTTACTCGTAAGGATCGGCCTATATTTGACCCTAGCCCCCATACAAACCCCCCTTAAAAAAATGACTTAAACATCTAAAATTGACTTGTAACCATTTGTATCGCAGTGAAACTCAACAAAACTAACTGTTATTTAGAAATATATACTTTTCCCAAATTAACCGAGGATCGGTCCATATTTGACCTATATAAAGCCTCATTTAGAAATTTAAGTTTTTTATCAATAAATTGCTTAAATATTTTGGAATTATTGGTAATATTCAACATAAAACTTTCTTTATAAAAAATAAAAATTTTATAAAAAGTAAAAATTTTAAAAATATACTCATGGTGTAGGGTATTATATGGTCGACCATGCCCGACTATACTTTCCTACTTGTTTCATTTTTGTTTTGGGGCTTTATTTCGTGGGGAGTTATTTCATGACGCCAAATTTCTGTACATAAAATCTACATTTTAGTCAAATTTTGTATCGTGATTTAGTAACAAGTAATGTGTGTTTAAGTGTTTTTCTAAAGGGAACCTTGTATGGGACCGACCTCACCTATGTTATGAACCAAATGTGAAAAAATATTGAAATAGAATTTTTGTATACAAAACTAATATTTGTGCTAAATTTTGTATGGATATCTTAATTTAGTAATAAATTATGTGCGTTTAAGTGATTACGGGAAGGGACCTTGTAAGAGAGCTATGTCCAATTATGGACCTATCCAACAACCTTTTCCTCTGAATAAATTCTATTGACATACGATTTTAATTTGTACTTTTGTATGGGAGGTCTATGAAATTGGGACCGATTCTGGCGATTTTCTGCAGAGATTAAACTCTTATGTAGAAACGAATGTATGGTGATTATAATGGAATTATCTAGCATAGTTTTCGAGAAAATTACATCAGAAAGTGTAAAAAATGCTTTTTTTTCGAGGTTGTTTTAAATTTTGATTCATAAATTTTCCCAATGTGAACCGATTTTGCTTTTTTTCAATACCAAACTGCTTAGGATAACAATAAATATTTTCAGTGAATTTGGTTGATCTCCTTGGCTTAGTTTGAACGTGACCGTGTTTTACACAGACAGACGGACATAGCTTAATCGACTTACAATTTCACAAGGACCCAGAATATATATACTTTGTTGGGTCTCAGATGAATATTTCTTGGTTACACACGGAATGACAAACTTATATATACCCTCTATCACCACTGATGGTGGTGGAGGGTTTATTAAATTTTTTGTACCCTTGTAGTGTGCTCTTGCATTACACACCACTGTACAAAAACATCAACACACACACGTACATACACATACACCGCACACTCCAAACATAAACAAAATCGATCAAGCTG
>NC_060949.1:4687795-4692770 GCF_022045245.1 Lucilia cuprina
GGTAAACACATTTTATTCATTACCACATAAAGTTTTGCACATTAATCCTAATTTTATCATCAGAAACCATCGAAAACCATTTTCACCGTATTTAACTAGTTGCATTATCATAACTATAATTATAAATAAAATGATTTATAATATTATACCTATTAATCAATTAATATTGTCTTTACTTTTTACCCCTGAAATTAATATGTCGATATTTAAATCTACATTTAAACTATATAATTCAGAACAACTTTCACAAAATTTACCACAACCATACAATTTCTCCCATTTCAAAATTCTTTGCGCTTGAGTGGTAAAAAATTACCTTTAAAATTGGCAACAAAGCAATAAAAATTATTTATACTTAAGATTTCGGATTTTTAATAATTTTCTCCTTTAAAGCATGATTTAACTCTTCAAGCATTTGAAAAGGTATTTGCTAAAATCAAAGTATATTTCCTCCAGGAGCTTTCACACGATTACACTTTAAGTACATAAAGTCTAATGAAAAAATAAGATGAAATTTTATCTGTATTTCAAAAAGATAATAAAAGTCGTATAATTCATACTTTTTGTGTTTACACCATTGGTATAAAACAATAACAAAGTGAGTTTACAATAACTTTTTTGAGTTTACACAAAAATACATCCCTGATCAAATACGAAGAAGAGAGCCATACGAATGTTAAATTTTCCATCAGTATTTTACTCAATGCAGTAAGGTTTTATTACATATCGTGTTTAGACGACCGTATCGAGATCCTTCTACACAAAATTTTGACAGATCATATTACTTGTGGCCCCTTCATGCTTTAGAACATATACCGGCGGATAGAGAGGCAGATAAAAAAAATCACCACTACACACACACTATTGGCATTTTTTCATTGAAATTACACTGAAAAATATATTTGGTTATTTTTAATTTTGAAGATTAAATTACATTACTGTAAAATATTTATAAACAATGTGTAATCAATGTACTTAAGAATGATAATATCTTCACATTGAAACAACATTTCTAATTAAAATGTATAAAAAAAGTATGAAACAAGATTAACTTATTTACTTTCATTGTTATGCATTCTAGAAAATTATTTAGAGTGTACGTTGTTTTTGTAAATTATGCTCTTGCTTTTTCAGGTTGCTTTTGTTTTTTCAAGTTGTGTTTGCAATTTCTTTAACAAAGCGACATCAACCTGCTTTGTATAATGCTGTCAAGCAACTAAACAAAATATTTGTATTTTTGATGCTCTTGTTTAGAGGTTCGTATGCGATCGTGTTGTGTACATGTAATTTGCCGAAAATCTTCGTTGTCAGAACAATACTAGCGCCGACGTCTGCTTTAGAATAAATAATATTAATTGACGTAGAGAAAAAATGTGTCCTAATTTTTCAAAAAATTACTATTAATGCTTTTCAAGACAGTCTTAAAGCGTGTGGTTAAAATTTCATAAATTGCATCAAAAAATTTAGAAAAAATACAAATATTTCCTTTGCAGTTTTATATCTCAAACATATTGATATTTATAAATTCCAAATTCAAACAAATTCAAAAACTTCAAATTATTTTAAGATTACACAACAAAATTCGTTCCTTTTATGTATCTGTAAATTTTTAGGTTATTAAATTTTAAAAATTTTAAGTATATAAGTAGAAATTAATTTTTCGTCTTAAATTTTGCAAGAAGCACAAAACTTGGAGTATTGATGACTAAAAAGGGTTATATGGTCCTATGAAACGAAGACTAATCGTTTTCAGTCTGATGGCAAGGAATATTACTGCCCTTTTGAAAGCTTAAAAAAGCACAAAGTAAATGAAACGGTGAAACATGGGAGTGGTAGTCTAATCGTGTAGGCTTGTTTCACTAAAAGAAAATGGTGTTTGTAATGTAGAATAAACTTTGTATTTTTAACGGGTATAAAGTATTTAAATTTTGAGGTATTTTCATTAAAAAACATGAGAACGCTTATTTTCACAAATATTTCAGCAATATAAAAGTATCTGGTGGAGGGTATTTAAGACACGGCCGAATATAGCACTCTAACTAACGGCTGTATCGATTTTCTTGAAAATTTTACAGCGTTTTGTCTTGAATAGGTAATAGGATACTAGTATTAGGGTGAGTGACACCTCCAATGTAAATTAAATACAAATTTTCGTTTATCTTGGAAACTGTTACAGTTAGAATAAAAAACAAAAAAACTTTGCGTTTTTCTACAGATTTCATTTATTTTTCATCATTAAACTAATTTTATTTTATTCAAATTGATTAATACGCACTAAATAAAGAATATAAAATGTCAAAATCAGCTGACATGTTCGTGCGCCGCTTGTGACGCTTTTAAACGTACTTTAAGCCTTCTACGCGTTAAGGCATTCATACACATCATCTTACAAATACATTGATTCTACTTTTTTGACAGACGCATAGAATGCGAGAAAACGTAGAACGCGTGGTGTGAACCTCTAGCTTGAGAGTGCTATATTCGGTTGTGCCAAATCTAAAATACCCGCCACCAGCTACTTTTATATTTATATTTTTTTAATTGATAAAATATTTGTAAAATAAGTTTTCTCAAGTCTTTAATTTCTTAATAGAATGTGTGTGAAAGTGATCCTTGTATGGTAGTTGAGAACTATTATAGATGATTGTTAAACAAATTAACATTATCTTTACTGTATATAAAAGTAATTTTTGTGCCAAATTTTGTATGGATATCATTATTTGGATTGTATTTCTGAAGAGAACCTTATACCGATAGGAAAATCTAACAGTTACATTTCTATGTATGGAAGTAATATCTTCTACTAATCTTGTATAAATATCTTAATTAAGTAAGGAAAGTAATATTTGTCGCAAATTTTGAATTAATATCTTAATTAAGTAATGAGTTATGTGCGTTTAAGTGATATTCGGGAGAGGACATTGCATAGGAGCTTTGACCAATTATAGACCAACCGGAAAAAAAATCTACAGTAACATTTCTGTTTACGAAATCAATACATGTGACTTTCTGGAGGAGACCTTGTATGGGTGCTATAACTAAATATAGAACGATCGTGAGAGTTTTTCCTTATATGAATTCTCCCGATGTAAACTAAACCAAACTGCCTAGAAAATAGTGAATATTTTGGCCGAATTTTGTTAATTTACTTAGCTACCTTTTTACTTGATCGTGTTTTATACAGACATACGGACGGACATAGCTAAATGGACTCACAATTTCATAAGGACACAGAATATATATACGGATAAATCCCGGTATAACGACTGATAAAATGTCAGGCCCCTTTCGTTAAATCGAAAAATTGGTTATATTATAATTATTTTTCTTTATTTAATGGACAAAAAACCATTCAAATTAATTTATGAAATTACTAGCCTTTTATACCCGCCATTGCCCGGGATTTTAAATGATTTATAATATTAAATCTATAGATCAACTTCCTTTTTGTACCCGGCGATGCCGGAATTTTAAATGATTTAGTAAGATGGAAACAGCAGTTTCACTTTTTGAGTTTACATAAAAATACATCCCTGATCTAATGCGACGAAGAGAGCCAAATGTCAAATTTTCCATCCGTATTTTCTCTCAATGTAGTAAGGTTTCATTAGTCGTCACTCAGCCAGCGACTAATGCACATGCGTAGCGGGTGTACGATTTTTTTGTAATATTTTTTTGTTTAAAGCACAGACAAAAATTTACTGTCATATAAAACATATTATGATAAAAAATGCATTTGGAGATGCTCAATTCATTTTATGTTATTTATTTTGTAAAAACAAGTAAGAGTGCTATATTCGGCTGAGCCGAATCTTAAATACCCTCCACCAGCTACTTTCATATTAATACTTTTCTAATTTATCAAGTATTTGTAGAAATGAGTTTTCTCATGTCTTAAATATAAAAATCCAAAGATTTAAATCTATTACAATTCCAAGATTTATTGAACATTACAAACGCCTTTTTCTTTATATTTTTATGGCGCTTAGCGATGTTAAGTAATTTGAATGTATGCATGTATTTGAGAGATTTAAGGATTTTCAAATAACATATATAATTTTGTTCTACACAAATTGAAAATACAATTAGTTCAATATGGTTAAAGCGTTTTTAGGGGCTGCACCTAATATGGGAGATATAGACCGAGGCGTCATGAAATAACTCTCCACGAAATAACTCCCCAAAACAAAAATGAAATAAGTCCTCAAATTTGGGGACTTGTTTCATTATGAAATAATTCCCCAAATTAAAAATGAAATGAAATAACACCCCATTTTTGGGGATTTATTTAATACGAAACAAATCCCTTATTTTAAAATGAAATAAGTTCCCATTTAAAAATAACGAATTATGGAACAAATCGGTTTTAGTGAAATTTCTAAAAAAAAGTAGGTCGCTTATACTTTCGAGTAGGACTTCAATGTTTAATAAATTTTAGTTTAATCGCTTAATAAAAATTCCCTTAATAGACGGCCTGCGGCCGGGCGCAAGAACTTTCTACTCTATGGTATGTCCAACAACGGCTTCGCTTAATAAATATTTCCTAAATAGCGCCTACGGCAGGACACAAGGGCTTACCTCTCTATGATATGACCAACACCGGCTTCGCTTAGTAAAGATTTCCTAAATAGCCGGCCTAAGGCTGAACACTCTTGATACAGGGAGAGTGTATTCTTAGCGAAGCCGGTGTCCAATGTACCCCAGAGGATAAAACCCTTGCGCCCGGCCGAAGGCCGTCTATCAGACATATATTATTTTATTTCGTGTGATAAAAAGTAATATAATGAAATAACTCACCAAAAATATTTTTAGGAATTTATTTTATTTTTGAATTTTGAGGAATTATTTCATAATGAAATAACTCCCCATTTCAAATGTGAAATAATGCCCCAAAAAACAAATTAAATCCCCAAATTTTGTTGTTTTTGCTTTCAGAACAAATTTTTAGGGAGTTATTTCACTTTTGTTTTGGGGA
>NC_060949.1:4692870-4713986 GCF_022045245.1 Lucilia cuprina
ACAAATACTTAAAATATTTATATGCATTTTTTGATGCTAATATTGGCGTCAAGTGGAAGCTGGTAATCTGTACATTCTATCTACATATATTATTTAAAGGAGAAAAAAATTAAATTTAAAAACGTTTCATTTTCGACACAAAAACTTTTAACTACTTTTTTATGACAAATTTTCCTTAAGATTTCCAACTCTTTCTTGATGATTTAAAATAAATTATATTATTTCGAAGCAGAGAAACTCACATCCATTTGAAATTAATATTAATGCCAACTTTTTAATATAAATTTGGAATTCATCTTTTGAACTTTAAAGTCCTTTAAAGAGCCGATTATGAAAAACTGAGTACACAGAGTTTATACTAATGGTCCACAGTTTCCTGTAACCATAGATTTTTTCATGTTTTAAAGTAACTTTTGCACGGTTTATAAACAAAATTATTATTTTCACTTCTTTCACTATAAATCTATGTTTAGGTCTTCTCAAATATTATAAACCATTCCCGTTTATGTGAAATGCTTATTGGAAATACTTAATATACAAAAATGTTCTCAAAAAACTGGTTGTAGAATTAAATGCTATATAATTATTTCCGTGATTTCTTTTCAAAAATCATCAAATAAATTTTCTTTATTATAGAAAAATTATTAAGAAATGAAGAAAATTTATAATAAAAATATTTAATTATGTAGAAAATATATAGTAATTTTACTGCTTAATAGTGAGTTTTTCTTAATCGGTTAATTGATAGAAATTATTCGGTTTATTCGTTATTTGAAATTTGACAATTTTCATTTATTCGAACGATTAATCGTCAAAAATTAATCGATTAACCGATCGGCGATTAATCGTTTGAATACTATAGTAAAAACCATTGCTTTTAAAGAAAAACATATTTTTATTTAAGATTTTCTGTTGCAAAAACCGACACATTTATACAAGGAAAAAAAAATTTCATATACGTACACGGCAAAAAAATATGATTTGCATTTTTTATTAAAATAAAATAATTTACCCTTTTATTTTCCAAATTTCTATTTTAAAGAATGAAAACAAGTAACGGAAACGTTTTCAATTATATGAGAGTAGATTGTGAGAGATCGTACAATAATTTTTATGCGAATTATTTAAGTTTGAAATTTAAAACTAACACTAATTTTTTGCAAGTGCTTTTCAAAACAATGTCAATGTTTACAATCAAAGAATACGAAAGTGTTGTTGCTTCGCGCTTGCTTAAATGAGCCAAGCGCAGAAAGAGAAACTGTTATTGTAGTGGTGAGAAAATGCAAAAAAACACTTAGAAAAAATATTTCCTAATTACGCTTGTTATGATCAAGTTTTATAACAAGTAAAATGTTAAATTTTACAGATAAAACATATCCAAAGAAAAGGAAAATGTTAATTTCTTCACAAAGATTAGATTTTTTATATAAAATGTTTAAAAAAAGTATTAAAAATATCGTTTTTATGTATTTTTACTATTATGCATTCCTGAAAAATTTTTGAAGTGTATGAGTTTTTTGCAAGTTATTCTCATGTTTGAAAATTATGTTGTTGTTTTTACATATTTTGTTTGCAATTTCTGTATTTTTTACGCCCTTGCAATGAGTTTTATTTACGATCGGGTTATGTACGTGAGTTGCCGAAAATCTTCGTAATTAGAACAATATGAACGCGCAACGCTGGCTTAAATACAGTAAAGAACAACAACAACGTTTTGCTAGTGCTTAGCGAATACAAGTGTATACAAAACACACTGCTACGCGCATTTACATACACAAAAGTGTATCAAGTGCATGGAGCTTGGGCACTCTTGATTTAGAGAATAAAGGGCGGACTTTCATTTGCGGGATTTCCACCTTCCATATGAATTAAATACAAAATTTCGTACTCTGGTAAACTATTAGATTATATTTTTTTTATAGATTTCATTAATATCTTAATTAACGTTCGCGAAAATTGGCGAACTTGCAATAATTTGCGTAGCATCTTTCATATCTAACAAATTGTATATGTGGAAAACAATAGCTAAGAATCTTTAAAATCGTTAACGGACATAGCTAAATCGACTTAGAATTAGTTAAGGACCCTGAATATATATACTTTATTGGGTCTTAAATGAATATTTCATTTAAGACGACTGGAATCTTTATCATCTTTAGTGCTATTGGTAATGCTACTACTACCCGACGAAGTGGAAGTAGTAGTGGTAGTAGTATCAGTAATAGTTTCTTTGGTTTCTTTAGAGTACTTCGAATCATTGCTCTCTTCACAAATATTTGTGAGTTTTTCCACTTTGGTAGGTGTAAGTTGGAGCTGTAGGCTTAGAATCACTGGTAACTGTTGCCACTTTAGCGGGAGAGTTTTTGTGAATTTCTTTAGCTTTACTACTAAACGGCTGAACCGATTTTCTTGAAATTTTTGAAAGTTCTTTTGTGAAGCAGACCTTATTTGGGGGTAGGGTCAATTATGGACCGATCCTCATAAAATGTTGCATAATGATTTTGGATCATAAGAATCTTACTTTTGTCAAATTTCATCGCAGTATTCGTATTTTAAGCATGTTATGACGGTTAAAGCTGCTTTTCGAGGGACCACTTGTATGGGGGCTATCGGAAAACGTGGATCGATACTGTCCATTTTTAATACCAAACAAACCTTACCTATAAGAAATCTTTATGTGAAAGCTCTTCCCATTCAGACTCTATCGTGTGAATGGAATATAAAATCCGTATATTTGATATAATACAGCAATTATAGTCCTCAAATTTTGCCGGTGTAAGATTCTAACTGTAATATATATATATATATATATATATATATATATATATATATATATATATATAATATATATATATATATATATATATATATATATATTATATATAATATATATTATATTATATATATTTATATATATATATATATATATATATATATATATATATTATATATATATATATATATATATATATTATATATATATTATATATATATATATATATATATATATATATATTATATTATATTATATTATATTATATATATATATATATATATATATATATATATATATATATATATTTTTTTTTTTTTTTTTTTTTGCATGTAAATACATCTTTAATAAATTGTTTCAATACAGCGAGAAATAATATAATGTAATTTAATGAAAATTTAAATATTTGTATGAGTAATGAATATTATTTATAAAATATTATAATTAACATTATTACACAATTAGTTTTGACACTACACATTTTTTATAAAAAAAATCTCAATTAATATAAAACATTTTGCTATGTGTATTAAGAGATAACTAACATGCATAAGAAAACAACAAATAAATTTTCATTCTACTTAAACGTAGACAGACCAAGCACGCCAGGCCAGTACACGCAAGTATTCGAATCTCATTTCTACTCGTGACTGATTTAAACTATTTAGACTTAGTTTAGTGATTAGTTACCCAACTATCTTCCGTAAAAGATCATTAAGCATAACAAATTATTATAATTTAAGCATAATATAATTTTAATTTCCTTGATAGAAATTCGAATTAAAAATATATCACAAACTCAAATTATTATAGGCCCCTATTCTGCGTTTCAATTCGAATCGAAATTTTCTCCGTTTGACAACTTTGGTATTCTGCTTTTCGATTCGACTCTCCGCCACATAAACAACAACTTATAAAAACGTAGGTACGATCGTAACGCAGAATACACACGTTCGAAAAGCATTGAAATGAAATTGATTTTACGATTCATTTTTTTTGGAATACCTTTTTTCGATGGTTGCGTAACTGAATGCGTAAACGTAATCGAAATGCAGTATAGGGGTGATACACTTAATATCAGGGTTGGCAACATTGGTACAAATTTATTTTTTTTGGTACAACTCGATCTTCAAAAGTACAATGGTACATCAATGACCCATTAAGTACAATGTTAAAATATGAAATTATTCCTGGAATAGATTATAAAAAGACAACATTTAACAAAGAGAGTAGTTTTCAGTTTTCCTTTTTTCCGATCGGTAGTCTATTCTTTGTGGTAGAATATGGGCTATTCTTTAGACTAAACAATAATCAATAGACTAGTATTATGTCTAGTTTATAAATTACCCAATCCTCAAGTCCATAGAGAGATAATAGAGTGTCCTTTGTCCACTTTGACAACCAGTCTATTGTCTAAATGGTTTTAAATACATGGCTTGTCTAAGGACTAATCTATAGTTTTTAAGTACCTTAAATTAGTCTTTGTACTAGTATAAAAACTTGTTATAGACTAGTCCCATCTATTTTATGGAATAGTTTATTGTCTTGTCAATAGACTAGTATATTGACTTATATACTAGAAATATTGATTAGTTTACTGAATGAAAATGTCGGTAAAATCTTTTAGTTTTACATTTATATAAATTTTGCAAAAATATAGATTTGGTACAATCTGACACTTTTAAATTCGGTTTAGTACTATTTAAAAATTCCATTTGCCATCCCAGCTTAATATTATAATCTAAATAAGAATTATATTACGCATTTTGCTCATCGCAAGTTATACACTAGTTTATTGGAACGTTGAAAAATTTCGGCTAACATAAAACTTTGAATAATTATGTATCAAATAAACAAAATACAAAATCCAGAATAATGTAACACATCGTTATTATGAGCTATAAATTAGTTCGATTATCAATGTATGCTTGGCTTTTAAACACTTCGATTTAGTTTGTTTATTAATCACAATTTAAATTTCCAGAAATCTGACCGAGCACAAACAAGATTTTTCTCCTTTATGAATCCATTAGCGGTTGATATTTGGATTTATATTGCTTGCGGTTACGTATTGGTGTCACTAACTATTTGGATTGTAGCTCGTTTTTCTCCCCTAGAGTGGGTTCCAGCCAAACAGCAGACAACAATAGCCTTTAACGTACCGAATGCGTATGACCAAAGCGATGATGATGCAGCATCCAAATCAAAACTATTCGATTTGCATGAGGATATAGAGTTAACGCAAAAACTACATGGTGCAGTTGTCGGGGATGTCAAAGCGGAGGAAGATGGCATTGAATTGATGCAAGCCAAGCCCAAATTCGCTCCAACTTCAAATAAATCGTCTGAAATGTGGTGGCCTGATAATCGTCTACATTTACCAACATCATTTCTCAATATGGAATACAACAACATAGACTCTGGAAAATCCACGGAATTATTGACCATCAGTAATGATTTTACATTAAAGAACTGTTTTTGGTTTGCCATTGGTGCTTTGATGCAACAGGGATCTGATTTATACCCCAGGGTAATCATTTTAAAACACATAAATTATATATTAGGTTTGGTATTCGGGAAATATTGGAAATTCCAGAAACAATAAATAATCATTATTGAACATTACAAATTTTAATATTTTTAGAAAAAAAGAATAATATCATGTTTAAATAAACATAAATAAGTTGAAAATTTTCTAAAAATAGTTCTAGTGTTGAGTGGATATAAGCTACCTTATTTTGTAATACATGCGCCAAATATTATTGTTGAAATAAAAAAAGGGTATGGAATCGAAGTGCTTTATGTGAACACCTACCTTGACGACCTATTTCACGGTAATCTTTTTCAATTTGTGTATCTCACACGCAGGTTGCAATTCATGTATATGGATGTCCGGTCCATTATACGTGCACCTTGCTCAAGTACTCAAGCTATCTAATCTCTAGTGTTATGAGCAAGCTCAATCTAACCCAACAAGGGGAAACCCTTATATGCTGCCCAACCACACAACTGAGATCGCTCTGTTGATTCGGCAATGGATTCGGTATATGGATGTCCCGTCCATTATACTTGCACCTTGCTCAAGTACTCAAGCTATCTAATCTCTAATGTTATGAGCAAGCTCAATCTAACCCAACAAAGGGAAAACCTTATATGCCGCCCAACCACACTACTGAGATCGCTCTATTGATTCGGCAACAAAGACCCATGTGATAAGTTAAGCATATTTTAGAGTTAACTCCAACGCACTCAACGATGTAGAAAAATCGCTGATAAATTAAAGAAAGGGAAGTGACGACCTTGCACCACACCCCATTTTTTTGCCAACCTCTGCAAAGCACATTAAATAAACATCAATAATAAACATCAAAAAATAACTTCGCTTCGTATACCTAATTTTCGCATTATCAGCTCAAATCCAACATTTCATTAATCCACAGTCATGCTCTGTAATTAGTACCGCTCTTAGAATCTAGAAACGGTATCGTGCAAATTCAACCGTGTACATGCCTCGGGGGAAGTGTGAGATCCACAAGTAACAGATAAGCAAAATTTCGAGACAACCTCTGAAAATATAATCAAAAATTTTGATTTTTTATACATGCTCAGACTTAAATTGTAAACAAACATAAACAAAACACATAATCATACGGTAATTTAGTTTTTGCCTTAATTTTGCAAAATCAATGATGAACAAAAGCATTTTAAGCCGACTTTTTCACTGAATAAAATTATCAATATTTGTACAAGCTATTCTATGAACAAGCTATTCTATAGAATGGACAAGGGACAAGCCTATAACAAGACAATAAACTAGTATTTAAAGGTGGTTTTTAACATTTTTAATAATAATTTCATATTTAACAAGTATGAATGTATATTCGGGCATTACCGACCACATGATAGCCTACATCAGTCAGAATGTTAAAAGTGGGGATTATTAAAAAATAAAGCATTTAATTTGAGGGAAAACATCTACCTAGTCTACTTCAAAGTTACTTATCTAGAATTTAAGCGTTATTAGCGTTTATAGGTGATTTTTGACCTTCAAGTCATTTTCTGAAGGGAATTTGTATTGGGGATAGGGTCAAATGAAATTATCGATTACAAAAATCGGTAATTTCATTAAAAGTTTTATAAAACTAAGTTTTGCCGACTTTTGTTGACATAATAGAACATTTAACTTAATTAGCCCAAAATCCCTTTTCGGGGGTACCGATTTTATCCTTTTTCAATAGGATTCGTCCTCCTCTCTGGTATTGTCCATTGGCTTGTAAAACTATGTCATGTAAAAAATTAGCCTGATAGAATAACGTTAACAGGTTCCGCAAGGGCTCTGAAGTTTCTAAGTACATTTAAAAGGGGAAAATATCATTTTTGTAAAATTTGAGAGAAAACAAAGTATTAAACAAAGTTTTTTTTCAGGATATTTAAGACCAGATAATATAAAATATATATTCCAAATTTTATTCAAATCGGACATTTTTAATCCATAAAATGTGGAGTTCAAAATTATATATTAGATTAATACCTAATATATAATTTTTTGTATTATTTCTGTTATTCTTCTAATTATATAGAGCATTATTCAAATGGGTAGTTTTTTTGAACTTCGAGATTAAATTTGTTTCATGTATTTTTAAGGGTTAATTTTACTTTTATAGCAGTTATTTTAAACATAAGACTTTATATTATGAATTAAAGTCATGTTTATTAAACATGGAAAAGAAATAAATAATATTTCGACATGGTAGACTGAAAATTCACAAATTTTACCATTGAACTCTCAAATACCCTAAAAATACTTTGTTTAAAATGTGTAACAGTAAGAATTTATACCTATTCTCTAAAATTTTACAAAAAAATGCGATTTTCCCGAAATCCGTGTGATACAAATGGTTACAAGTCAATTTTAGATGTTTAAGACATTTTTTGAAGGGGTGTTTGTATGGGGGCTAGGGTCAAATAAGGGCTGATCCTTACGAAAATCTGCAGTGTCATTTATACTTATGTAAAACTTATTTGTGCCAATTTTTAGAGAGATAATATAATATTTGACGTAATTATGGCATAAAAAGTTCAAATCGGGAGGTACGGTTGTATGGGGGCTAGGTGAAATAATGGACCGATTTCAACCATTTTCAATAGGCTTCGTTCCTGTGCCAAAAAGCATGCTTGGTACAAATTTCATCAAATTATCTTGAAAATTGCGGCCTGTACCTTGTGCACAAGTTTTACATGGACAGCCAGCCAGCCGGACGGCTGTCTGGCATCCATGTAAAACTGTCTTAATCGACTCAAAAAATGATTCTGAATCGATCGATACACTTTAAGGTGGGTTTTGGACCAATATTTTTGTATGTTACAAACATCAGCACAAACGTATAATACCCTCCCCACTATAGTGGTGTAGAGTATAAAAATAAAAATTTTAAAAATATACTCATGGTGTAGGGTATTATATGGTCGGTCATGCCCGACTATACTTTCCTACTTGTAGTTTATTTATAATCTAATTATTGAATGCGAAATGAATTGATTTAAGTAATAAGTAAAATAGTAGAAACTAGTAAAATAATGGCTAAACGTGCTATTGATTGATGCATTATTGATCTTACATCCTGTAAATAAGTTTTGCAAAATTTATAGACGCAATCTATTTGTACGGAAAAATCCGTGATAAGAAGAGTAACTCTCATGAGGGTCTGGTATCACTTTAAATGTTTTTAAAGACTAGTACACCGGTATGTAAACCACAGATTATCATGTTAGCGATTTTTATTGACAAAATATAGAAAATAAAACTACTCTTTGTGAAATTCAAACTAAAATTTTTTACTATGTAAATATTAAAGTTCACTATTCACAGCATAATCCTTTTAATTCACAGCAGCAAAGTTGTAGAAAATACAAAATTATGCGTAGCAAATATGTCGGAAGAAGCTCAAGAAGCCACAAACAAACTATTCAAAAAAAACCGAGAACAAAATTTCCGTAAATGCAGCCGAATACAAAATATGAACGATATTTTCAATTTTCTATTAATTAATTCGGATCCCTTTATAACTGTAAAAAGAACTTTCCCAAAAAAAAAACAGAAATCTTCCAGAAGATGCATTTAATTTAGTCCTTCGCGAAAATTATTTATAAGTGTAATAAAAATATTTCTTAAATAAAATTTTGGAAAATTTTAAGATGAGGAGTTGACCTTTTTAGTTTAGATAAGTTATTCAACATATTTACAAGGGCTGTGTCTGATCTCCAAAAGTGCACGTCAAAAATGAAGAAGCTTAATGTTATAATGCAAATGCTTAAATATGCCATATAACTACAAAAGTGGCTGCCTACAGTTAATGCACTGGAATTTTCAAGGCATTACAAACTTCAAACAATCAGTTCAACTTAATTTATTTTTAGAGAAAATAGTATTGATATATTGCTTCTTAATGAAACATTTTTAAAATCGAATCATAATTTTAAGCTAACAGGTTTTACTATTTATAGAAATGATTGAGACTCTCATGATGGTGGGGTAGCTGTAAGGTCGATTTTAGAGCACAAGTTGAAAAATACATTTAATACAAACATGTTTTACAACATATGTATTTCTATGAAAATATGCAATAGAAAAGTATTGTTTATAGCTGCTTACTGTCCTCGTTATACTCATAACTTTATACATTATTTAAACGTTTTGACTTTTACTGATTGTGAATACTTCATTCTTGGAGATTTTAATTCACACCATATTAGCTGGAACTGCCCAACAACAGATAGAGCAGGAAGACTCCTGTACGATCATCAAAATCATTCGAACTACGTTATTTATTATCCCTCCCCACAATCGACGCTTGACCTTTTGGTTTCTAAATCTACAATTTCATTTTCGGAATTAGAAATCCATCCCAATAAACTCTACTCTGACCATGCATCTGCTACATTTTATATAAACGAGCCTGTCCAGGAAACATAAAATACTTTCCGGACTACTCTAGGACCAATTGGGAACGATTTAAAACCATAATTGATTCCAACATTAGTTCCTCTTCAATCCAGTTATCATTTCTTAATGTAGATCAAAGTATTTAGAAATTTACTGATCTAATTACAGTTGCATTTAGGTCAACAATACCCTATCGCAGTTGTAAGGACATGTGGTTCAGAATTACTGGTCAGTGTAAGCGTGTGATTTCTATGAGGAATATGTATAGGAAAAAACAGTAATAAGGTTACTAGAAAAACTATATTCAGAGCCTTAGCCAAGGAACTCAACAAACTTTGTCGGCTTTTGTTGACATAATAGACCATTGAAATTAATTATAAGCCCAAAGGACCTATTTGGGGTTGGTTGTATGGGGCTAGTCGAAATAATGGATCGATTTTAACCCTTTTCAATAGGCTTCGTCCTTGGGTCAAAAGAAAAAAGTTTGTGTGCCAAATTTAACATACATACTGACTGGTGTAGGGTATCATATGGTCGGCTACGCCCGACTATACATTCATATTTGTTTAACTTTATTTCGGAATATTTTTTGCAAAAAAAGAGATTTTTTACAAGAGGGCTCAAAGGGGACTAGGGCAAAATATGGCCCTATCCTTAAAAATGTTGGTAAGGGAGTTAAGTCTTCTTCAATATTATTTATGTACAATTTAAATGTGTTTTTAGGGTTTATAAGTGAATTTAAACCTTTAAATCATTTTCTGAAGGGGAGTTTGTATGGGCTTGACCCTAGCGCCTAAAGCCCAAAGGCCCTATTTGGGGAGTACGGTTGTATGGACCGATTTTAACCATTTCCAATAGGCTTCGTCCTTGGGCCCAAAGAAGCGTGTGTGCCAAATTTCATCCAATTATCTTGAAAATTGCGGCCTGTACCTTGCGCACAAGGTTTACATGGACAGCCAGCCAGACGGACGGACATAGCTTAATCGACTCAAAAAATGATTCTAAGCCGATTTGTATACTTTAAGCTGGATATAGGACGAATATTTTTGTATGTTAGAAACATCAGCACAAACCCAATATACCCTCCGCACTAAAGTGGTGTAGGTTATAATAAGGTATAAAAAGATGAAACTGGCAAAATACAGATCATGTTTTCTGTGTTAATGTCTGCCTATTTGGTTTAGTATTTACTTTTAAAGCTCGTTGCTTAAAGGCCTACAGTAGTACAGCTTCATAAAATTCGATTAAAATGCATTAAAATTTATTAAGTAGTAATAATACCGTCGAGTATTATAAGGAAGATTTTATACAACATAAACCTGAAGGATGCACTTTTTATACTAAAGACAGCAAAATAAAAAGTATTTATTTCTTATATATCCCATACCATTCCGATCTAAGATTTTATTAATTTATTAAAGATATTTTAAACCAAAGACATTATCCCTTTTTAAAAAAAGATTTCCGTCATTCGACACAGATTTACAACAACTTGATAATGAATTGCGACAGCTTGCTCTATTAGGCTTTGAAAAATTTGAACCTAAAGTTTTAAATTATTAAAATCGATCCATTATTTCGACTAGCCCCATACAACCAACCCCAAATAGGTCCTTTGGGCTTATAATTAATTTCAATGGTCTATTATGTCAACAAAAGCCGACAAAAGTTCGTTTTATAGAACTTTAAATGATACTACCGATTTTTGTATTGATCGGGCTTCATTTGACCCTAGCCCCCATACAAACTCCCCTTCAGAAAAAGACTTAAAGGTCAAAATTCACTTACAAACACTAATAACACTTTTAAATTCTACATAAACAACTTTAAAGTTGACTTAACTTTCCTACCAACATTATAAGGATAGGGCCATTTTTACCACACTCCGTTTTGAGCCCTCCTGTAAAAAATCTATTTTTTTGCCATAAAAGTAAAAATATTTCGAAATAAAGTTAAACAAGTAAGAGTGCTATATTCGGCTGTACCGAATCTTATGTACCCTTCACCATAGTGTATTTTAAACATCTTTTATAAATTTTAAAATTCTAAATCGACTCAGAAAATGATTCTGAGCCAATTGGTATACTTTAAGGTGGGTATAGGGCCAATATTATTGTGCGTTACAAACATCAGCACAAACCCAATATACCCTCCCCAGTGTTGTTGTTGCTTTTCTAACAAAGCATGAAAAAAAATATGACATTTTTTGATGAAATTTTCAGAGGTTGTCTCAGATTTTAGCTCATATCTCCGTTATTTACCGACCGATTTTGCTTATTTTAAATAGCGATCTCGAAAGCATGTCTAACAGAATTATTGAAGATTCGGATCTCTCCAATATCTGGGGTCCTCTAAAAACTGATTTCAACAGACAGACAAACGGACAGACAGACAGACAGACAGACGGACATGGCTTAATCGACTCCGCTATCTATAAGGATCCAGAATATATATACTTTATAGGATCGGAAAATTATATTATAGAAATTACAAACGGAATGACAAATTTTTATATACCCTTCTCACGAAGGTGAAGGGAATAAAAACAAATCAAATGTTTTATTTTTATAAATAATCCCCAGTTTTAACATACTGACTGTTGTAGGGTATCATATGGTCGGCTACGCCAGACTATACATTCATACTTGTTTTCCTTTTGGTATATTAAAACGCTCTAAATTTAACAAAATTATTATGAAAAAATTAGAAAGTAATGTATTTTGTTTTTGTAAATTTTTTAACTAAGCACTGAGAAACATAAAATTGAACTATAGTGACTAATTAGTTTATGTATCCAAAATTAAACTAAAATTTGCTGGCAGGGAAAACATATGTACATATAACCATACAAATATACAAACTACAGTTTTCACTTTCACTACTTTTTCTATAATCACGATTTTCCTAATTGGTTAGAATAACTCGAAAGAGTCTTCCTTTCGAATCTTTACTGTGCTTAACCTGCATATTATCGATATACTGATTCATTTATTGTGTATTGGGAGAAACTTTAAATGCTTATAAAAGATTGATCATATGTAGAGGCTCGCTAATTTGAATTAAACAAAAAAAGAATCAAGAAAATCGGTTAAGTAGTAGGGCCGGAAAATATTCTCAATCGTTTTATATATACTAGATTTATCCAAGCTTGTATGAAGGAAAAAAATTTATTCGACAGCAAACCTTGTAATCAAACTACAGGCCGCAATTTTAAAGATAATTGAATGAAATTTGGTACACGATCTTCTATTGTTCCAGGGACGAACTCTATTGAAAGAGTCTTCCTTTCGAATCTTTACTGTGCTTAACCTGCATATTATCGATATACTGATTCATTTATTGTGTATTGGGAGAAACTTTAAATGCTTATAATAGATTGATCATATGTAGAGGCTCGCTAATTTGAATTAAACAAAAAAAGAATCAAGAAAATCGGTTAAATAGTAGGGCCGGAAAATATTCTCAATCGTTTTATATATACTAGATTTATCCAAGCTTGTATGAAGGAAAAAAATTTATTCGACAGCAAACCTTGTAATCAAACTACAGGCCGCAATTTTGAAGATAATTGAATGAAATTTGGTACACAATCTTCTATTGTTCCAGGGACGAACTCTATTGAAAATGGATCGGTCCATTATTTCACCTAGCCCCCGAATAGGGCTTGTAAACATTGTAATCAATGTAAATATATATATATATATATATATATATATTATATAATATATATTATATATATATATATATATATATATATATATATATATATTATATATATATATATATATATATATATATATATATATGTATGTATATATATATACTTTTTTGGGTCTGAGATGAATATTACTTGGTGTTACACGGAATGACAATCTTATATATAGCCTCTATTACCAATGAATGGCATAAAAATTATATCCTATTATTACTGTTGTTACATAGATTTATCAAAATTACGTTTGTATTTTAACATATATTGAGGTTAGAAAAACATATCTTGAATGAACGAAAAAATACTATAACTCCAAATCTGCTGATAATAAGAAAAAATATTTCGTATAAAACGCGGTAAATTTGATTCTCCACAACTTTTGTAATGATTCCTACATCCGTAGGATGTATGAAAATGGAGATTTTCAACAAAATATTATTTTGACTTTTATGTTTAAATTTAAAACTTTAATGTATCAGATCCTTCTTAATTATTTTTAGGCAACATCTACTCGAATTGTTGGTGGTATATGGTGGTTTTTTACATTGATTATAATTTCATCGTATACAGCTAATTTAGCAGCATTTCTTACTGTTGAACGAATGATAACACCGATCGAGAGTGCCTCAGATCTAGCAGAACAAACAGATATTTCATATGGAACCTTGGAAGGTGGATCTACAATGACATTTTTTAGGGTAAGAACAGCTAAATAAAGACAACTTATGTATATAATTGGGTATTAGAGTGTTCCGAGCTAATATGAAGGAAAAAAATGTGATAGACTGTCCGTCCTCTATTGTTCTTTGGTTCATGCAAAAATTAGGCTGATATGACAACTTTAACATAACGAATACCCCTTTGCTACGCCCTTGTCTGTTTGATTTGATTATTCAATTCTACCGTATTATTGATATCTTTCGATTTATTTCTTTCAACTAAATCATTAGACCCTTCACCTTCGTGATAATGGTATATATAAGTTTGTCCTTCCATTTTCCTATCCCATAAAGTCTATATTCAGGATCGTTATAGGTAGCGGAGTCGATTAAACCGTGTCCGTCTTATTCTTGCTTATTAAAACAAAGCAGAACGAGATCAGCAGAGCAAATACAGCTCTAATATGTTGTTATTGGTTAGAAATATGAAATTAAGCCTGTATTAAATTAGAACCCATAAAAGGGGGATACCCCTTGGCTACGCCCTTGTCTGTTTGATTTGATTATTCAATTCTACCGTATTATTGATATCTTTCGATTTATTTCTTTCAACTAAATCATTAGACCCTTCACCTTCGTGATAATGGTATATATAAGTTTGTCCTTCCATTTCCCTATCCCATAAAGTCTATATTCAGGATCGTTATAGGTAGCGGAGTCGATTAAACCGTGTCCGTCTTATTCTTGCTTATTAAAACAAAGCAGAACGAGATCAGCAGAGCAAGAACAGCTCTAATATGTTGTTATTGGTTAGAAATATGAAATTAAGCCTGTATTAAATTAGAACCCATAAAAAGGGGATATTTTGGTACTTTTTCAGGCATGTAGAGCCCGGATAAGGTAAAAACACATAAAAAGGGAACATTTTATACCCTCCACCACGTAAAGCCCGGAGTTTTGGTATTGAAAATGGGCAATATCGGTCCACTTTTTCGAATAGCCCCCATACAAGTGGACCTCCAAAAAACTTTAATGAGCATAACTGCTTTAAAAGCACGAGTATAGCGATGAAATTCGACATAAATAAGTTTCATATGAGACTAAATATAGGAAAAAGTTTACAATATAATTGATTGAACCTACCGCCTATATAAGGTTACTTTCAGAAAATTACTTAAACGATCATTACTGCCTTAAAAACATGAGTTATGAAATACGGTTATTCGCTACCGAATTTCATGAAAAATTTGTTAGTAATTCACTTATTCTCTACATATTACGATTCCTTTACAAAAGGGTGCAAAATTTATTACTGAATGGCAACATTTTAGCACCTGTTAAGGTTAGGTTAAGGTTAAGGTTAGACTATGTTATATTAGACTATGCCGAATCCTATCCATCAAACCGTATGCAGTAAATGGAATACTATGCTATAAACATTAGGTTGTTATTATAATGAAATTTTGGTTTTTAGGAAACTTACTTCTGTCTATCGAATTTCATAGCTATACTCGTTAATGTGCGTTAAAGTCAATTTCAGGAGGGGGTTTTATATGGGAGTAGGGTCAATTAAAGAACGATTCTCATAAAATTCTGTAGAGATATTTGTACTCATAAGAAAAATAGTTGTGTCGAATTTCAGTACTCGTGATAGACTTACTTTTATTGAGTTTCAACGCTAAATTCGTATTGTGAAGCCACCAATGAGCTTAACACTGTCGAATTCCAGTACTCATAAAAAACTCACTTTAATTGTATTTCAGAGCTAAGTTCGTATTTTAACGCTCAATTTTGGATGTGATCATATATAAGGGTTAGGGTCAATTATGGACCGAACCTCATAAAATTTGGTAGAGAGAGTTTGGCTCAAATTTATTTCTGTCGAATTTCATCACTGTACTCGCATTTTCAGTTATGGCTGTTTAAACAGTTTTTCAGGGCCACTTGTATGAAGGCTATACGAAAACGAGGAACGTGGACATTTTCAATACCAAACAAACATTACTTATACATTTTCGTGGAACATTTGATGCTAGGTTAGTACTGTAGGGTAGTAGGCCAGAGACAAATTTTCACCTCTATCGGTGAAGAACTGGCAAACAAATAGGGTGCCAAAATTTTAAATATTAGTAATACAGGGTTTTATTTTAATTAATGTAACTTTTCACCTATTCAGATAGCTATTTTTAATAGCAAATAAATAGCTATCTCTTACCACTGAGCTACTGATCTCTTGTTCAAACAAAGCTCTAATTGTTGTCATGAAATTTTTTGTATGTTTTGCGTTTTTAATGCAAACGTATACTTTCAGCATTACATTCTGTCAGAAATGCGCCATGACAAACTGTAATGTAGTTAAGAGAGTTTGGTCAAATTTTATTTGCTTAAGCAAAGAGCGACGTTAGCCGCACATTCCCTATGGAATTGTTTATTATACACAAAGAAAAAAATTAAAAGGAAAAAGAAAATTAAAAAAATATACATATTTCATAATATTTTATTGAAATATGTATATTTTTGATACGTGTGGCCAATGTCCAGGTACTTCAGAAATAAAACGGTAAATCCGACATTAAAAAAGGCCTTCAAAGTCTTAAAAAATTAGGTTAGAAAAAAGCAAATAAAAATCTGTATTAAAACTAATGAAAAAATAACAGTTGTACATTCCCGACTATAAACCAATGATTTTCGAAAGGACTAGAATGGCACTGAATCAAAAAATTCCAAATCTCACAGAATTTAATAGTATTTATGAAATGTGTATATACCATAAAATATTTGTCATCTATTTAAAATCATTTTCTGAGCCGATTAAGCCCATGTGTTAATCTAAAGTGTTAATCTAAAAATAAATAAGGTCGAAGTTTCCAGTTTTGCACGTTTAAAAAAATAGATTTTTAATATTTTGTGCAAAGTCCGTTTGCTTTTATGACACTTTTTATACGTTTAGGCGTACTTTCAACCAAGGTCTCAATAGTCCGGTGCGGAATATTAGACCACTCCGTTTGTACTCTCGACCAAAGTTCTTTGAGATTTCTTAGTGCATTATCGAATTGCGTAAGACGTTTTTAACAGAGACCATAAATGCACAGTCTTCCACAAAATCAAGAATATTGGATTGAAAATTATCAAATAATCCTCCTTTTTCATTATAGCATATAATTTTACTAAAGAATCGAGATTCTACCAAGTGAAACAGGCCCACACCATTAGACTACCACCTCCATGTTTCACCGTTTATTTTACTTAATGGTTTTATAAGCTTTCATATGGGCGGTGCCAGTAATATTTCTTGCCATCGTTTAATCGAACCATATAATCCTTTTCCAATTTTTGTGCTTCTTGCTAAATTTAAGACAATCCTTCAAATTTTTTAATGATAACGCTGGTGTTTTCTGCTTTACGGCTGATATAAGGCCTATTCTGCTTCATTCACTTAAGGGCTTATTTATGGCGACAGGAGCTTGTTTTCGATGTTTTCACCTGTTTGGATGTCAGTGAACGCTCCATAGTTCTGGCATCTCTCTCCGAAAGCAAGCACGATCGACCATTCTTAACTTCTGGTGTGCTCATATTTTTATCACTGTAGCACCCTTCGGTGGAAAATTCCTAACTTCTTGACAATTTGACGAGCACAGTAATTATTTTTTGTCATTTCGCCCATTGGTTTTCCAATAAACTTAATATTTTTGTTATTAAAAACAAGAAAATTAAAATATTTGCAAAAATTACAAATATGACTCAAAATGGTAACTGTTTGTTTTGATGCTTTCTTCTAAGGTAATCAAGTAGCAGTACTCGAATTCATTGTTAATTTTAAATTTATTTGAGTTGCTAAATTAATTAAATTTAAACGTGCAAAAGTGGATACATTTTTAATAAATTTGGCTAAAACTTGGGATAAAAGTTCAATATTCCCGAATTTTCTATTGTTTTATTTTCTTATTCAATTATGGGTCGATCCTCATAAAATTGGTAGACAAAATTTGGTTCGTATTAAATTTATTTGTGACGAATTGCATCACTACACTCGTATTTTGAAGCCACTAATGAGCGTTGAAGTCATTTTCTGAAAGGGACCTTATATGGGGGGTAGGGTCAATCATGGACCGATCCTAATAAAATTTTTCAGATAGATTTGGACTCGTATCAAACTTGCTTATGTCGAATTTCATCTATATACTGGTATTTTGAAGCTAGTAATGAGAGGTAAAGTTCTTTTGTGAAGGGGACCTTGAATGAGGGTAGGGTCAATTATGGATCGATCCTCATTAAATGTTGCTTATTTTTTATCATAAGGAGCTTACTTTTGTCGGATTTCATCGCTATATTCGTATTTTTAAACAAGTTATGACTGTTAAAGCTGTCTTTCGAGGGCCACTTGTATGGGGGCTATCCGAAAACGTGGACCGATATTGTCCATTTCCAATACCAAACAAACCTTACCTAAAAGAAATATTTATGTGAAATTTCAACCCTCCAGCTCTTTCCATTCGGACTCTATCGTGCTTTCAACAGACAGACAGACATGACTAGATCGTCTTAGAATGTAATGAGGACCCAGAATACACATATATATCCTTTGTGGGTCTATGACTAATATTTCGATGTGTTACAAACGAAATGACAAAATCAATATATCATCATTTTTAATGGTGGGTATTAAATGTTTTTAGCCCTAAAAGGCTAACCTGGCAACACTGCATGTGGCAAATTGAGCTAAATTGTTTTAAATGCACTTAGGTACATTATAGCCACCTAAAAGTTTCTTCGGATTTTTTTAAGCACTTGAGAGACTTTTCGTTCGGTTTTGACACTTCCTTAAGCTAGTATATGCACATTATAGTTCGGCCTTAAGTGCAATATATGCGTAATCCAACATATTTTTTTAAAAAAGGTATTTTATTGTAAAGATTTAAAATAACTATGATGATCTAAATGGCAGAAACGGATTTAAAAACAAGTTAGAGTGCTATATTCGGCTGGTCCGAATCTTAAATACCCTCCTAATTGATCAAGTATTTGTCTTAAAATTGAAAAATTCCAAGATTTAAATCTATTATAATTCCAAGCTTTATTGAACATTACAAACGCCATTTTCTTTATATTTTTTTAATTTGTATTCATGTGTGTGAAAGATTTAATTATATAAACAAAAAACATGTATATTCATTTCATGAATGTAATACATTTAATCTTAACAAACTAATAAGACCACAAAAATGATGTGCATATTTTTCAAAATTATTAAATTTTATGCATATTACAAGTTAGGAAGACTGGAAAAAGTCGTTTATTGTTTTTGTCCTAGTTGTAAACTTTTTTGGACTGCTTCTTCTTGAAGTTCTCGCAAAACTAATGACTTTGAACAATCAATATTGTTCTGCTGACTCCATAAAATACAAGTTTCGAAACTATTTATTGCATCTGCATGTCTTATTTTAGTTTCTTGTATAATATTGAAAATTTCTTCAGGATCTACATTTTCATCGTCATCGTCTTCATCATTATCTTGATCATCATCTCTTCCAATAATTTATATCATCTGTAGTAAATGTTATCTAAAATGAAAAAACAATATAAACTTAAATTTCAAATTTAATATTTAATATTTAATATTTTAAATAAAATACGGCTTACCTCTGGAAAAACTGTACTTAAGAGCCTATTACTTCGTCTTATATTGACAATTTCCTGCATATGCAATAAGTGCTAAAGGAATATCATCCTCCTCGTCGAAATCGCTATTGTTGGACTTTAATAATTTATGCCAACAGTTTGCCAATGTATCTGCTTTTAAATTTTTCCACGCAAGACTTATCATTGATGTTGCTTTGTAAAATTTGATATTTTTTAGGGATAGTACAATGTCTTCAGCTCCTGATGAAATAATTTTAGACAGAAGACTATTTCTGTATTGTAATTTAACTAAACGTATGGCATTCTGGTCCATTGGTTGGATGAGTGGTGTCACATTTGGAGGCATAAATATCGTCTAAATTTTTCCATCTTTAGTGGATTTTACTAATTGATCTTTAGGAGGGTGACTTGGGGTATTATCCAAAATTAATAAAGTTCTGTGAAGCAGATCATACTAACCTCTGGGACAAACATCTCATAAAACCAGATTTTAAATATTCAAGCATTCATCCACGCTTTATTTGTATGAAGATAATTTATGGACAACATTTTGTTCCGAAATGAGCGGGGTTTCTTTGCCTTTCCAATCAGAAGAGGTTTAATTTTCTTTGATCCCGAAGCATTGGTACAAAGTAAAATGTCACCCTCTCCTTCGACAGCTTTCTACCTGAAGCAGTTACTTCCCCAGCATGCACACAAGTTTTATCTGGTATCATTTTCCAATACATACCAGTTTCATCCGCATGGAAAATTGCATCAAGAGTTAGATTGTTCTCGATGATAATGTTCTGGAGGTCTTTTTTAAAAGGCTCCACCAAGTCGGCTTGGATTGATAACTTCTAAGCAGTTCCATTAACTGGAATGTGCTTTTTCCTTTGTTCAATAAACCAGTGATAAAGTTCCTTCTCCATAAGAGGATACTCACCATTCATTAGAGATCGACGATTTTTTTACCCATTTTTGGTAGATTCTAAATTGGTCATAATATGAGTTTTCATTTTCTTTAAAGTACAAATGGAAAATTTTGGTATTCCATACTTTATGGAAATTTCTTTGAGGCTTTTGCCCTTTTCACACTCATCCACATTGAAAAAAATAAACAAAAAAAATGTTTTTGAGGCAAAAACAATAAACATTATTAACAAATTTTTGTTAACAAAAACAATTCTACACAAGATAAAAAAAAAACAAACCTTAAGAACGTCTAGTAATAGTGACAGTGAAGACAGTGTTATGAACTGGCAAGTGATGACTAGTAGCAAACGTAAAAAAAGCAATAAATATAAGCAATGAAAAGAAGCCAAGGCCAGTGGAACCTAGCTCAAGCAACAACAACAAATTTTTTGCACTTGATGAAGAAAAAGAAGAGGAAGAAACTGAAACCCAGCC
>NC_060949.1:4714086-4722592 GCF_022045245.1 Lucilia cuprina
TGTTATTGATTACACTGGTAATTAATAACTTATGTGAATTTTTATAAATTATCAAATTTGCTTAATGTTCTAGAATAGATTGCAAATAAAGAATTTGATTAAAAAAAATATACCCTTCACCATAGAGTATTTTAAACATATTAATTTTTTAAATTTTTTGCCAACTAATAATATTAATAATATTAAAATAATATTACGCCAAGAGCAAAACAAAATGAATAACAACGCTAAACGAAATAAAAGACAAAATACATACATAACGAAAAATACAGAAAAACAAAAATAAAATAAGCAACGCAATAAAACCAACCTACATCCAAATATACGAACAGAATTCAGAAAAACAAAACAAAAACAAAATACACAACTCAATGACGCCAACAGCATCCAAACATACAAAACGAAATACATAGCTGAAAAATCAAATACATCTACACACACGTGTACATCTTTTTCTAATATACAGTGTTGTTGTTTTTTTAACAAAGCATGAAAAAATATGACATTTTTTGATGAAATTTTCAGAGGTTGTCTCGGATTTTTGCTCATATCTACGTTATTTATGGACCGATTTTGCTGATTTTAAATTGCGATCTTCTCGAAAAGATGTCTAACAGAATTATTGAAGATTCGGATCTCGCCGATATCTGGGGTCCTCTAAAAACTGATTTCAACAAACACACAGACAGACGGACAGACAGACATAGCTTAATCAAGTCCGCTACCTATTAGGATCCAGAATATATATACTTTATGAGGTCGGAAAATTATATTACAGATATTACAAACGGAATGACAAACATATATATACCCTTCTTACGAAGGTGAAAGGTATAAAAACCAACAAAGCATGTATTAAATGCGTAGTCATTGAAAAAAGAGGTAACGATACTCTAATGTCACTTTTTTCTTTTTCTTTACTGCTGTTCGTTATATTGAACAAAAACATTTTTAAAAGTTCGCTATATAAGGTTGTCAATGCAAAAAACTAGTTATTTGCTTGATTTTGGTTTGTTTTTTCTTATCATTCGTTATATCAAGCTTAAAATTTTAGTAACGTTCGCTATATAAGGTAGTTAATGTTAGAAATTTTTGTATTCGTTATATCGGATTTTCGTTAAAGTGTGATTCGTCATACCGGGATTTGCCTGTATAATTGTATAATCTGCAGAAATTGATAATGCGACTAGTTAAATACGGTTAAAGCGTTTTTAGGGACTGGACATAGTATGTATACAAAATTAATATTTGTGATTTGTGATCGTGAAAAATTTTTGAAATAACATTTATGTGTACAAAAATAGTATTTACGCCAAATATTTTATGGGTATCACTCTTTGGTGATGAGTTATGTGCTTTTAAGTGTTTTTCTAAAATGGACCTTGTATAGGAATTATGATCAATTATGGACCAATCGTAAAAAAAAATTCACAATATCATTTCTCTGTATATGAACAACACTTGTGCCAAACTTTATATGGATATCTTAATTTAGTCATGAGTTATGTGTGTTTAAGTTATTTTCGGGAGGGGACCTTGCGTGGGAGCTATGACCAGTTATGAACCGATCAAAAAAATTCTCAGTAATATTTTTGTGCATATGAGCAATACTTGTACACAATTTTGTATATATATCTTGATTTAGTAATGAGTAATGACCGTTTAAGTGATTTTCGGGAGGGGACCTTGTATGGGAGCTATGACCAATTATGGACCGATCCAAAAAAACCTTCATGGTAATATTTCTGTATATTAGAGTAATACATTTACCAAATTTTATATCGATATCGCGTCGTTATGCACGTTTTAGTGATTTTCGGAAGGGGACCTTGTATGGGCGCTATGAAATATGGACCGATGGAAAAATTTCTATCTAAAGTTCTATTGACATAAAACTTTAATTTGAAAAACTTTGTGAAGATATCGCCGGAACGGAACGGAAGTTATTAATATAAAACACATTTCCCTGGAATACGTACATTTTTATGGAAGGTATATGAAATTGTGAACCGATTTTTCCGATTTTTAACAATGTTGATCCTGGTACCATAAATTGCTTCTCTGACAAAATTCATCAGTTTATCTGCAGTAGTTTTTGTAAAAAGTACAAATAAGTATTTGAAAAAACGTAATTTTTTTCAAGGTTGTCTTAAATTTTTACTCATAACTCTGAAACTATTACACCGATCTTGCTGGTTTTCAATACCAAACTGCTTAGGATAACAATGAATATTTTGAGTGAATTTTATGGAGTTCTATTGCTTCGTTTCAATATGAGCGTGTTTTATACAGACAGACAGACAGACAGACAGACAGACGGACATATCTAGATCGACTCAGAATTTCATAAGGATCAAGAATATATATGTTGGGTCTTAGATGAATGTTTCTAGGTGTTACAAACGGAATGACAATGTTATATATACCCTCTATCACCACTGATGGTGGTGGAGGGTATAATTAGGGTAAATATACTTCATAGTTTCTGATTTCAATACTGACAATTTCCTTTTGATTGTTTACAGAAGCTATTAAGGAAGATGGCCGAAATTTTCAAAAGAAAATTAAGATTAATTTTATTTATTTTCGTTACAATTGTTTAATTATACTTTTATTAAATAAGCAATAATACATATTTATTATTTGACTTTCAAATAAACTTGCATAATTTTAAAGATATAAAACAAAAAAAATTTTCTATAACAAAATCGTAAGTGATGGTACTTTAACTTACAAATACAAATAGGATTGTAATCTGCATACATTGTATTCTTATTGGCAAGCGTTTATAGGCGTCTCATTTACTTCGCTTAGAAATCCACACATGATTTAAGTGAAATTCTAATATGCTCTAATGATATTATATTCTTATATTCTAAGCGAAAGCACATCGATGAGGCCGTCTATGACATTTTTATGTTAAATCTAAGTGAAAGAATATGTAAAAGCATCATGATTACCGCGAAATATCGCTTAGATAAGCGAGTACATAATGTGTATTTTTGTCGCTGGGTAGCTAAGCGCATTTACGAAAACAAATGAGTACCAAACGCATAGAGCTTTGGCCCCTTTACTTTAAATAAAGACTATTTGATACTTTATCGTTCTTTTCTTTTGAATTTTCTATAATATTGAACCTAAGTACAAGCATGATATCAAGCATGTAGAACCCGGATTAAATGAAAACCAATAGAAGTGAGCTTTTGGAACTATTTCGTTCTCCAAAAAGCTGCTTTTTGAGTTTTCTATAATATTGAACCTAGAAACATGAAAAAAAGTATTTATAGTAGGTTCATACAAATCTAAAGAAAAAAACGATTTTTTCAACTTTTTTTGTTCTTTGAATAATACTCTTTAGTTTTTACGCAACAACCTGATTGATCGAAAATCTATAAAATTGGCCTTTCGATATATTTCGTTTTACAACGCACCATGATGAAAGGTATAAATATATGATTTGGCACTGCCGAATATAGAACTTTTATTTGTTTTTTAGTAGGGTTATGCAATCAGGCTTATCATACATTCCAATTAGAATACCCTACACAACTTTAGTGGGGAGGGTAAATTGGGTTTGTGCTGATTTTTGAAACGCACAATATCGCAATTTTGGAGATATTACTTTTAAGTTCATAATTATGTTTAATATACTCGTATCTCGACAAAAAGCTGAAAAATGAACTTCTATACTAGACTCCACCATCAGTGGTATGTAACACCAAGAAATATTCCTCCGAAAAAAATAAGCATTTTTAACACATTCGGATGTAATTTTATGAAAATCATCATACATTCGTTTCTACACAAGACCTTGATTCTTGCTAAAAATTGCCAGAATAGTTCGATAATATCATATACCTCCCATACAATTGGTCATTTCTCCCACACAAGGATCCCTCCCGAAAATCACTTAAACGCACATAACTGATTACTAAATTAAGATATCATATTTGGTACAAATATTGCTGATATTGCTCACAGAAATATTACTGTGGAATTGTTTTCCTATCGGGGCCATAACAGATCAAAGCTCCTATACAAGGTCCCTTTCAGAAAAACATTTAAAGGCACATAACTCATTACCAAATAGTGATACGCATAAAAATTTTTGCACAATCGGTTCATTTATTTTATAGCTCCCATGCAAGGTTCATTTAGTATAAATATTGCTCTTATGTACATAAATTACACTATAAAATTGTTTTACGATCATACTAGAATATCACTTAAATGAACAATATTCATTACCAAATAATGATATAGATACAGAATTTTGAAATTTTGTTTTTATATACATAATTGGTCATAGCTCCCATACAAGGTCCTTTTACGAAAATCTCTTGAACTCACATTACTAATTATCAAATAAAGCTATTGATACAAAATTTGGCACAAATGTTAGTTTAGTATACAAAAATTCAATTTTAAGATTTTTTTCAAGATCGGTCCATAACATGGGTGCGGTCGGTCCCAAATTACTTATGATAATGATTAGTTTTTTTATACCCACCATTAAAAAGTATATTATTTATATACCCTCTACCACCATCTAAGACCCAACAAAGTGTACATATTCTGGGTCGTTGTGAAATTCTGAGTCCTGTAGTGTGCTCTTGCATTACACACCGCTGTACAAAACATCAACACACACACGTACTTACATACACGCCTCACACTGCAAAACATATAAAAATCGATCAAGCTGCACTTGAATGAAATGTGACGAATGCTTAAAGGGATCATATTGGTGTTTGAGTGACATTGATAAAGTCACTCAATTCCCCAATTTGAAGACAATATGATTGGTCTATTCTTCAAGTTGCGACTATCGAAATCACAATAAGTACATGTATCGAATAGGATTAAGTAATATAGAATGTAAATTAGAATAAGTTAGAATAGTATAGAACATATGTAAATTTTATATAAAAAGAGCCACTTGGCCACAAATAAAGCAGGTTGAAACTAAGACTCAAATTGGCAGCTACATTGCCTTGAATTTTATTTCATAATCTCCTTTTGCCCTTATCAAGGTAAGATCGGCAAAAGTGTTAGCGTAACCAACGGTAAACACTGCCATTCTTATTTTTTTTCTGTATGTTGAAAATCATAACAATTGATTTAAAAGTTCCCGTAGCAAAGATATTCCCGGAAATTTGTTTATAGTTAATAACTTTCTCAAATATATCATTATAAATACAAAATTTTTTGTGAATATAATACGAAAATAAATCAAACTACAAAAGATTATTTGTATCGGTCAACTTCCGAAAATGACATAAACGCACGTATAAAATTAATAAATAATAACGTAAATATTTGATTTCATTCTAGGATTCGAAAATAGGCATATATCAAAAAATGTGGAGATATATGGAGAATCGTAAATCATCTGTGTTCGTAAAAACATATGAAGAGGGCATACGACGTGTAATGGATGGTAACTACGCATTTTTAATGGAGTCAACTATGTTGGATTACGCAGTACAGCGTGACTGCAATTTGACCCAAATCGGTGGTCTTCTGGATTCCAAAGGCTATGGTATAGCCACACCAAAAGGATCACCATGGCGAGATGCGATGTCGTTAGCGATATTGGAACTACAGGAAAAGGGTATTATACAAATTTTATACGATAAGTGGTGGAAAAATACCGGAGATGTATGCAACCGTGACGACAAGAGTAAAGAATCGAAGGCAAATGCTTTGGGAGTGGAAAATATTGGTAATTATAAAAGTGTATGTTTTAATATATTATAGATTATTCCAAAACTATTAGTTGAATTTTACATTATGGAAATAATCTATCTATTAAATGCAGGATCAAATGGATTAAACTAACTAAGAATTCTCATATTGTAAATTATGGTTTTATAATTACATACTTTAATGTAACATGTATGTCAAGAAAATTTTAAATAAATATAAAAAGGCTTATTTTGTTATTTGTGTTATACACATTTTCAAAATTCATAAAAAAATTTTATTTTATAAATAATACAAATATCTAAAAAATTAACGGTTAAAAAATATTATTTTTATATATAAATATGTATTAAAATATATTTTTCTTTTCAAAAATTTTTTAAGGTGGCGTATTTGTTGTACTACTATGTGGATTGGCGTTAGCTGTTGTCGTCGCAATATTAGAATTTTGTTATAATTCAAAGAAAAATGTTCAAACTGAAAGCCAATCTTTGTGTTCAGAAATGGCAGAAGAATTGCGATTTGCAATGCACTGTCATGCTTCAAAACAACGACCCGCCCTCAGACGCAAGTGTGCGAAATGTATGCCGGGGACTACTTACGTACCAGCGGCTTCAGCATCGGGGATTTATGGTAATGGCGGAGCTGACGGCATGCCTCATATTAGTGGCGTCCAATATAACTATTTAAACTAAATTAATTTTTAGATTAGTATTGAAATATAAATTTTGACAAGAGGAAAATAACTTTTTATAGACAAATTTAATAATAAAAAATATAGTTTTTATATGATCCTTTAACAATTTAATCTTTTAACCACATTTGAACTATGTATGTATATCATTAAAGACTACAAACTGATTATTATATGTATAGATATTTTGAAATATCAAAACAGCATTTTAAAGTACAAAATAAAACAAAATTTATGTAATAATATTAGTCATGCCAAACCTTGTGGAACTCTGAAAATCTTAATGGTTTTGAATAGAGACTTGGTATACACAGATTTGTACATTTTTTACGTGTGGGCCTACCTTGACCGGGTGAATACAATGCGTCGACCAACGCCCAGCTACATAACCCGTACAATAACGACGGAAGATGTAGGAGTACCAGATTCGAAGTCATGTATTTGGACATGACCTCCCCCTTGGTTTGGGGCGGAGACTATCAAAACTTCAACTTATCTATGGGTCTCGGCACTCAGTTACAATGTAGATCCACACCAAACTTTCGCTCTTCCCGCGATTTGGGTTTAAACAACAGCCACCACTTCAATAAATGGCTGAAAAAAAAGTTTCAGGGGCTTCCTGTATCCCTTGGTACCAGATTTTAAGTCTTCGGTTGGACTTCGTAGTTAATGCAAAACTACTACAAGGTGGCCTCCACTTTATTAAATATTATATCCGGTACAAGCAACGTTGCACAAGCAACATATAACCCATCGTATATGACACGAACAACACGCCTGTTGATGCCCCAGTCACTTCTAATGATTTGCATTATCTGTCCCACAACGACGGAAAGCTTATCCCGAGTAAAATGAACCAAAAAGTTTATTTTCTCTCTCATAGTAATCCCCAAGTACTTGACCTCAGTCAAATACTTGAGGGCCACATTGCCAGAACGTATGCACGGGAGACGAGCCGATGATAAGATCACCCAGTAAAGGATCCCTAATAAGGTTCCATATAAATGGAAACAAATGGAATGGGTCAACCACGCACAACATATTTCCAAACAGTGCCACTTGCACCAACTAAACAAGTTTTCCAACCGCTGAAGTAACGCTGCCAAAGAGCTATCTCTTGACAGTTCAGTTCTTGAAGCCTACGCAAAATTTAATCAAACGCACCCTTAAAGTCTACATATATGCCTAAGATATATTTAAATCGGAGGGCTTCCCAGGACAGAAGTTGAACAGTATTCTCCTCACGAGGAAAGAAAACATCCAACAGAAGAACATCCAAACAGTATCGCCAACATGAAATGATCCCAAGCCCTCGTGTCTACTTCTTCCTCATTCAGAAACGATAAACCGCAATCCAAGGGTTATCTATATTGTCCCGTACAAAGTCTCTTCACTCGTCCTCTTTTATCCTAACAATCATGTCCTTATACGTATTTAAGGGCGAAAGATAGTAATGAGCATATGTCATAGCTGTACAATTAGCAGCTGTAACGGAAATGTCACTGGTACTAATAGGACCATCAAAAGTGTACAGGTCACTCGGCTTATTTAACACCATGACGCACTTGGTAACCTTTTCGCTAAGCATAATTCCTCGTGTTTAGTTCTTATGTCCATTTTACTGAACCATATACTAGAGCATACAATTGAATCTGAGCTTACAATTACAGGATAACTACGCTAACCAGGATCAACCTACCGAAACTATCATTGACGAAGAATATCGAACTGGCTGCTTCTTATAACTAAACATTTCAAGTCACTGTCACACACAATAACGACCGCGACCCCGTTGTCAGTAAACAACCATACACCAACCGGTAATCCTCTTATGCGGCCACCCTAGGTATACGGCTCCCGGACACGGCTGCGATATTTACACATCACTGCATAAGACCGCTTGCAGTTGAGCTGCAAAATATTTATGGAGTTGTAATCCATGGCTTCTTATGTCTACCATTCGCCCTAGCGACTATGGTACTAAACACTGGACACTGAAGATCCGTCGGAAGCCCCTTAAATGCACAGTTTCTTCAATGTATCTCATTCACATAGCGAGATACCAAATGACCATCCTGTCTGCAGAGGCGACACACACCCTCCGTC
>NC_060949.1:4722692-4724669 GCF_022045245.1 Lucilia cuprina
CAAACTGGTGATCAGGTATTATAGAATTTTCCTCTAAAATTGGTAATAATCTTTTTAGAAACAATCTTTCAAATATTTTAGAAAAGGTTGATAGGAGACTTATAGGTCCATAAGATGACACATTGTTCTCAGGCTTATGTGTTTTGTGTATCATAATAATTTCAGCACATTTCCATTGAATAGGCAAATGCTGAAGTCTTAAGATAGAATTAAATATCATCGACAGAAAGATTATACCTTTTTTAGGTAATCTTTTTAGTACAAAAGGGTCAATTTTATCATATCCAGCAGACTTTTGGTTATTTAACTTCAAAATTTTTTGTGTAACTTCCGAAGGTGTAAAGTGTTTTATTGGCAAATGCATTTGGCAAGCAACATCTAAAAAAGACTTAATTTGCGAATCATTTTGATTGAACAAGAATGGTTTAAAACTTTCCTCTAAATATTTTGAAAAAGTTATTGCCTTATCTTTATCCGTTCTGTTCCAATGTCCATTTACGTCTTTTATTGGAATGTTTCTTTTAATTGGACGTTTTAAGTATTTAGTTGCACTCCAAAGATTGTGCTCACTATTTTGTGCATTTACTTTTAATTTGTTAAGATAATTTCCAATCTCTTTATTTTTATGCTCGGATAGTCGCTCTTTTAAAATTTTAATTGCTAAATTAAGAATTGTTTTATCTCTTGGATTTCGGGAACGTTGCCATATACGACGCAGTCTTCTTTTATTTCGGATGAGATCCCTTATCTCTTGGGAAACGTATACATTTGTCCCATTAGATATATTTTGTGTAGGATATGGTGTTGATAGAAAGGCAGCTTCGTGAATTAAATTAGTAAACATTTCAACACATTCCTCTAGTTCCTTACAAGTTTTAATTGAACTATTTAAATTAAGATTTTTTTCTATCCAATAACCAAAAGAGTTTAAATCTGTTTTAGGTGAGAGTAACTTAATATTTTTATCAACAACTTTAATATTTGAATTAAGATTTATTATTAATGATGTATGGTCTGAATCAATGTCATCATCATTCACAATATCTAACGATGTTCTTGAAATACCACTGAATACGGCAAAATCTAAGAGGTCTGGAATTTTATTGGGGTCAGTTGGCCAGTACGTGGGTCGGCCTGCAGATAATGTGGAGAAATGGCATTTTGATATGCATTTATATAATTCACGTCCTTTTGGATTTACTAACCTAGAACCCCACCATGGGTGTTTAGTATTGAAATCTCCTGCCACTAAAAATCGATTACCAATTTGATTAAAAAAGTTTTCAAAATCTTGACAATATACGTTATGTCTGGGTGGAAGATATATTGAATATATAGAAATATCGTTGTTGTTGCATTTTATTTTAACACCGGCAGCTTGAATAAATGGTTTTCTTATCTCTTCGGATATTTCATAACTAATAGTTGATTTTATTAGTATGGCTGCTCCAGCTTGACATCTGTCATCTGGATGATTTGCTGTAATTAAGTCATATCCCCTTATTTTAAAATGAGATTTTCTGTTAAGATGAGTTTCGGAAATTAATAATATATCGATATATTTTGTTTTAAGATAAAGTTCTATTTCGTTAAATTTTTGCGAAATACCGTTAGCGTTCCATACCTCTATTTTGAGATTTATTTGACAACATGCTCATGAGTTGACTAAACATATTTTCAATATTTTTTATTGCGCTAGATTCACTCTCTTGGATTTTATTATTGTTCTGTTTTAATACTTCAGAATATGTAGAATGTGCAGGAATATTATTAAAGTTTTTATTTATGAAATTAGGTTGGCGACTATTTAGATAATTATTATTTAGTCTTTGTTTTTTAGGTAATCTTTTTAGTACAAAAGGCTTTATAAATTTGACAGCCTTTATAATTAGCCGTATGACTTTGTAAACAATGAATACATTTAGGTGGAGCATTTTTAGATTTGGTACATTCAGCGGTTGGATGATCCATTCCGCA
>NC_060949.1:4724769-4742269 GCF_022045245.1 Lucilia cuprina
TTTCTGTACATAAAAGCTATATTTCAGTCAAATTAATACCGTAATTTAGTAATAAGTAATGTGTGTTTAAGTGATTTTCTGAAGGGAACCTTGTATGGGACCGACCGCACCCATGTTGTGAACCGATCGTGAAAAAATTCTTGAAATAGAATTTTTGTATACAAAACTAATATTTGTACCAAATTTTGTATTAAAAGCTTGATTTGCTAATGAGTAATGTTCGTTTAAGAGATTTTCGTAAAAGGATTTTGTATGGGAGCCAATTATGTAAATAAAGACCAAATTTAAAAATTCTATATCTATATCATTATTTGGTAATGAAAATTGTGAGTATAAGTGATTTTCTGGAGGGGAACTAGTATGAGAGCAATGATCAAATATGGACCGATCGTAAACCAATTTTATAGTGTAATTCATGTATATAAGAGCAATGTTTTTACTAAATGTATATCAATATTTTGTAATGAATTATGTGCGTTTAAGTGATTTTCGGAAGGGAACCTTGTATGGAAGCTATGACCAAGGAATGACCGTCCGTGAAAAAATTTTGAAATAACATTTATGTGTACAAAAATAGTATATATGCCAAATATTTTATGGGTATCACTATTTGGTAATACACAGCGCAAGTTTTTTCATGCACTAAAAAATTAAAAATATGCGCTTAAAATATGCATTATAAAATGGGAAAATATGCAATAAAAATGTGAAATATTTTTTTGTTAAGGTACATACAGATATTCGGATCCTAAGTTTTTCACAACAAAAATACAGGTTGTTATGTACTGCTTTATGTACTATAATACCACTTTAATGTAACCACGACCTCGAGAATGACATATATAAATAAAGAAAAAACATTAAATAGTATATATTTAATTTCTGAAAGTGGATAGCTTGATACCAATTATAATAAAATTTTTATTTTTGTATAAATTATATTTTTTTTTGAATTTTATCGTTGGGTAACGTTTTTAAGTCAATTATGGACGTGAAAGAGATGTAAGATAAACATTTCATCAAGTTATCTATGTATATGGACACACAGGTGGACAGACTCAGAAATTGATTCTGAACCGATACTTTAAATACCAATATTTTGGAGTTTACAATTAGCAGCACAAACTAATCTTATATACCCTTCACCATAGTGTATTTTAAACATACAGTCAAACTCGCTTATAACGAACTCGGTTATAACGAATTCTCGGTTATTACGAACAATGTTTCAAGTCCCGATATTTTGGTAACTATTTTCATACAAAAAACATTTCTTATAACGAACTTGGTTATTATCGGATACAACGAACTACTTTTTCAGTCCCTCAAGTACAATTTCATACAATTTTCCTTTTTTATAACGAACTTCAAAATTATGTGTTGAAATCATAAGAAAGTGTTTAGCTTTGTTAAAAACAAAAACTGAATTTGTTAAGAAATATATGAACAAATAAGTTCAATGATGAAATTTGGACCAAGCATGTTTTTTGGCTCAGGGACGAAGCCTATTGAAAATGGTTGAAATCGGTCCATTATTTCACATAGCCCCCATACAACCGTACCTCCCGATTTGAACTTTTTATAATTACGTCAAATATTCTACTATCTCTCTAAAAATTGGCACAAATAAGTTTTATATAAGTAAAATGACACTGCAGATTTTCGTAAGGATCGGCCCTTATTTGACCCTAGCCCCCATACAAACCCCCCTTCAAAAAATGCCTTAAACGTCTAAAATTGACTTGTAATCATTTGTATCGCAATTAAACTCAACAAAACTAACTGTTATTTAAAAATATATATTTTTCCCAAATTTACCGAGGATCGGCCCATATTTGACTTATATAAAGCCTCATTTAGAAATTTTAGTTTTTTATCAATAAATGGCTTAAATATTTTGGAATTATGGTAATATTCAACATAAAAGTTTCTTTACAAAAAATAAAAATTTTATAAAAAGTAAAAATTTTAAAAATATACTCATGCTGTAGGGTTTTATATGGTCGGCCATGCCCGACTATACTTTCCTACTTGTTAATTTCATGTTTCTAATTTCAATATTATAGAAATTTCAAAAAGTACCTTTTGTAAAACAAAAAAGTACCAAAAAGTCCCTTTTTCTAGGTTCTTACCTAGTCAAGGCCCTACATGCTAAATTTCATTTTTCTAGGTTCAATATAGAAAATTCAAAAAGTACCTTTTGTAGACCGAAAAAGTACCAAATTTTGATGTGTCCTCGTCTAATCTGGACTCTACATACTTAATTTCATGTTTCTAAGTTCATTATTATAGAAAACTTCAAAAGTACCTTTTGAAAAACGCAAAAGCACCAAAAGTTACCTTTTATGGGTTCTCATTTCATTCCGATTCAAAGTACTAATTTTCATGTTCCTTGGTTCAATATTATAGAATATTCCAAAAGTACCTTTTGAAATTCTCACTTAATTCAGACTCTACATACTTAATTTTGCGTCAATGCCACCTCTACCACCAATGTTTTCATTTACAATCACAGCCGAAAAGACCACAACATGGTGGTATGACAACATGAATTGTTGCTGTGTTTTAGTTGTTGTTGTTTGTTGTTGCAACTGCAATCGGTACAAATGTTTCAGCTTGACTGCAACGCATTTATTCATCCGGGTATTGACAGTAAGTTAAATTTACTTCAACACCATTTCTTTAACTTCAATTGAATTTTACAAATTTCGATTCTGAAATTTTTTGAACCATAATTCGAAAATTTTAATTTCACAAATATATGTAAATGAATTTCATTCGTTTTTATGTTTTAACTTTATAGACTACTAATCACACGATCACATTTTACGTACGTAAAGTCTAATAAAAAGTAAAATAAAGTTTTATCCATATAACTTAAAAACTAATAAAAATTGTGTGATTTATATTTTTTGGGTTTACACCATTGATATAAAACAATAACAAAGTAAGATGGAAACAGCTGTTTCAAAAATGAAGAGAGCCATACGAATGTCAAATTTTCCATCAGACTTTTATATTAAACTAAACATTAAGAGTTAAACTGGCGGACTTTTAATGAAGCCCCCCATACATGAAAATTTCGTATATCAAGAAAACTATTAGATTATTATTCATAGATAGATATTGGCAATAGATAGAAATGGGCGAATCTGCAATATTTTGCGTGCAAAACTTTTGCAGTTGGAATCTTCAAAATTGTTAAGTGGGGTTTTTATGGTATGTCTTGGTGTATTGCAATCCGGGGGTAGCCTTAGATATAAATTGGTGTTTACAATTTACTACCTGGCTTAGACCTTGCATAAATTTAAAAAATAAGTCTAACCAGAGAACTACATAATCTGGTACTACGGGTGGCCAGTTGCCCGCTAGACTATGTCCTTAGTGAGTTGCGGTTAAAAGACTTATGTAAGATAAAATCAGTATTTCGGTATAAGTTTGATGCTGTTGCCGAAACAACAGAGATACCCACAGACGAGTGACTGTGAAACTAAGTCACCCACCCGTTTTACCTATAATAAATTTGTCATATGTTTTTCGTTGTGAATGTGTCGGTTAAATGAGAAGTGTGCTGGTTGTCTGATGATGGATGAATAGTATTATATATAAATGATACCATTGAATTTTCCTTATTCTGTAGCTGTATGTAATCTCTTTCTGAAATACAAACAGAATAACATACAAATTTAACTTTTTAAGTAAAAGTACAACCGAATATTTTTAAATTTTGTCGGAAATTTATGAAATATTAAATTACAGTTGGAAATAGTGTGGTGTAAGGATTGCTTTGTTATTACAAAAATATGTATATATTTAATTTTTAACTGAATTTTAAGTCACTTTTTGCAAAACTTATAAATATACTTTCTAAACCCAAAACTAAAATTGAACAAACTAAAATTTTAGGCCGATTTATGTCGGTTTATCTGCGTAAGAGTAAGGATATGATGATTTCCACGAATACATTACAATGGATATGAATGTCAAAATGCTTTACGTAAACACCTGCCGTGTTAACAGTTCCGGCAGACTAGAAATACTGGTACCATCAGAAATTATTCCTGTATTTTAACAAAATATCTATACTAATAGCCTTGAATAATTCTACTCAAATGCTGATGCATTCGTAAACATTAGTCATAATCAATGCCACTGTTTTACAAGAACAATTTGACATAGTTAGAAAATACAAATGGCCAGAAACCAACATCATCACACTCAATACCATTTCGCATGTACTTTTTTGGTGAAAAGTGTAAAAACAGCCACTACAGCAGCAACAGCAGGTTAAAAAAACATTAGACGCATACAAAGGTGAATTTAAAAAAAATAGCAAAACCGTTGAATCATACGATCAATCAATCAAATTAATACCGCAAATGTTACTTGCCATTGTATGAGCCAACAATTGCACTACATTCCAAAAATATAATACAATGATAAATACCTACGACAATATGTATGTATATACATATCAATGAATAAGTTACAGCAACAGGAAATGATGACGAAACAATGCATCAAAATGAGTATGAGTAATTTGTGTTGAATTAATTACCTTTTGTCATATATATATATATGTATTAGTGAATGAATGCTTTATTAAAATTTTCCCTTTTTCTCTCATTTAACAGGAAGACATGGTCTGCCTCTCGTGCACAGCAACGGGAGAGCGTGTCTGTCTTGCCGCTGAGGTTTTGGTAATCGTCACTGTTTCCTGGAAAATATTGCCGACAAGAACGTACCACCCGATCTATCGCAATGTGTATTTGTTATCGAGCAGGCTTTATCAGTTCGTGCTTTACAGGAGTTGGTCACAGCCGCTGGTTCAGAGACTGTAAGTATTGTAAATTTCCATATACATTTGGATCATTTGAGGCTTTAGCATATCTACACGCATAATAATAGTGAAAGAGAACCCAAAATTCATGCTCATGATTATCCTTAATTATCCTGCAATAATTTTTGGTTACTTAAAGAATTTAAACCATGAAAACCATAAAAAGGAAGTCAGACAAGAAAACAAATATTTGAGCTAGGTTTTTGTGTTGATCACACGTTACGTAGGTAAAGTCTAATGAAAAAGTAAAATCAAATTCATTCGTATGACAAAAAAGAGAAAGAAGTCGTATGATTTATATTTTTTTATGTTTACAATATTAGTATAAAATAATAGCAACAAAGTAATGGTGAACTACCTAGTTAATCATTATGAAAACAGCATTTTTGTCTTTTCTTGTTAACATAAAATACATCTCTAATCTAATGAAACCATACAACTGTCAAATTTTCCATTCAGATTTTCTCTTAATGATATTTCATTACATGTTGCGTTTAGATTCCGTTTTCTTTTACACCAAATTTTGACAAATCATATTACATGCTTGTACGCTCGTGTAAAAGAGGCTTAAGTTGCACAGGAGAAATACCAAATTTTTGGTTTGCCACCCATATTAATACTTATCATTAAAAGGGACCCAAACAAACACCTGTTAAATTTTTAAAGAAAACTACGAAATCCTGAAGTTTTGAATTGTTTTTTAACACATAAATTAAAAAACAAAGATTATATCCTTATCTCCTGCATGAATTCCTCTTCCTTATAATAAAGTTTGCAAAAATATTTTAAATCAGTGTAAGTGCAAATATTTATAGCAACTATTGAAAATTAAAACTTAATTGAGACTTTAAATTGACTATTAAGAATTTGTGTTGGATATAAATCATAAAAATACAGATAAAATACTCTTACCACAATATTGTTGTTGTTTTTACACCCGTAGTATTGTACGTGTTAAGATCTTTCTCTCCTCCCCTTTTAGTATCATTTACAAAAATAATAAATAAACACACACACACACACGACATATACTTGCGTTGAAATGTAAGATGTTAATTAAGCTATTTAAAATTTAGTGAATTCCTGCAATTATTTCTATACAGATAAAATGAATGTATGTACTTTCAAACAAACTTACATTCACTTCTCTGTCCTTTTAGTTTTTCCATATGCCCTTTTCTCGCTTTCCCGAATTATGAAAAATTTTCCCGCACGCCACAGTAATCCACAACTTTTCTTGGGTGTTGTTTAATGGCTTGTGCAAGTGGCGTGATGTGGTGGTTCATGCATAAACATACATAGCTACCACACAGCTACAGAAAGACGCGCATATAATTTACACCATGTAAACCATGCAAATTTATTAGGGGGTCCTAATAGTTTCACATGGCTAGTATGTAAAGAATAATTGTACAATATAGAGATTATATAAATAAATGAAATCGATCGGATATAATTTCTATTCTAAATTAGATTGACGATTGTTTTTTATATTTTTAAACCCGTATTTTACAACTTTAGGAACCTTAAGCCAAACTTAAATAACAATTTCCTTTAACACATGTGATATATTTTAATCTGTCAAACCATTTTGCAGATTTATTTCCCTTTTTACTGTCCCACTGTACATCGTGATATTGTTAATGAATACTCATTAAAAGTAAAAGGATCAATGTAAAAATTCATTTATTTAAAAGATTAATTTATTTTTGACAATAATTTAAGAAACCCCCTATTTATAAGTAGTTTATATTCGTTACGTCGTGTGCAGCATGCTCTAAGAAGGTTTGTAATAACTCAAGAGGTATACATTTTAAATATATTCTAGAATTCTGATGTTATTATACTTTAATTAGTTAATATAAATTTTTTATACAATTTCGATTAAACTTATAATAAAATAAAACAAATTTTAAACAATATAGTCGAAGCTGTGCTTTTTGAAATGCGACAATCTTGCTGCAAATAAACCGCCTTCACACGTGCACACAAATAATATGATCTGTCAAAATTTTGTCTAGAAAAGTCCGTCAGGATGTACAAAAAAAGTAAAACAGCTGTTTCCATCTTACTTTGCTATTGTTTTTTACCAATCGCCTAAACATAGAAAATATAATTCATACTACTTTTATTCGGTTTTTTTTTTTGTTATACGGATGGAATTTTATTTTACTTTTTCATTAGACTTTACGTATTATGGAAAAAGCGATCGTGTGAAGGGCCCTTAAGCACATACAGCCCAGTGTTACCATTTTAATATTTTTCTCAAACTCACAGATTACATTTAAAAAATAATAGTTTATATTCAGATTTTTTAAAATATTTCATTTAAATTTTAATTAACAAATAATAATATATTTTTCATGTTATTTACTATAGTCGTCGGTTTAGTATTCTGGCAACACTTAAAGCATTTCTTCGAACAGCTTCTCGTTCTCTGCCATCAGATTAAACACCAGTGCCTCGAATTTAGCCGTTATTTCAAGGATCAACCCAGAATGGGATCAACACCATCCACAAGAACAGCCTTCATCATCGCCTGTGTTATCTCCTTAGCACCTTCCACCGTCTGGTTAAGGATTCGCACGCTAGGCAAAGCAACTCGTCCAGCCCTACTGGCAGCAGCAACGACACCACTCAAATTTGGAAAGTTTCCAGCAATCGAAGCAGCAATTCCAGAAGAAGCACGCTTAGCCACCAGGAACCCGAGCTTAAACTTCTTGCCCGACCCCTTTATCGAATTGTCAGCAACTTTCTCCGTCTCCGCACTAGACAACTCGCTGTCAGTATGCCGTAGTCTTTTCGTTGCCATCGGCGGCTCAAATTCAAAAGCCGTCGTGTCCGATGCATCACCTTTCGGCACCGGCTTTGATGCAATGCAAAATGAATAAACACACACACTGTGTATTAAAATACACCACACAATCCTTCAAACATTTTATAAAAACAAAATACATTTATTTTGAATTTTCGTCTTCTAGAAATTTACTTTAAAGTTACCTACGGATGATAGTAAGAAGAGTGCATCCATTTTACTTAAACAGAAAAACATGACTGTGAATTTTTTCAGCTGGAAGTATACATCTGAATGATATTAGGGCGAGAACACACATTTTATAATAACAAAATACATTGTTTTCGAATTTGTATCTTCTTGGTTCGTATGTTTATGTCACTTCTGGAAGACAGTTTGAAGAGTGTCACTACTGGACGAATGTCAGACGAGAGCTCACATTTTACAAAAACAAAATACATTGATTTCTAGTTTTCGCCGCCTGAAAATATACTTTTAGTTTATTTCCGAATTATAGTAAGAAGTGTAGTGTAAATGCGAAAAAATAAAAATAAATAACGCAGAAATTTTGCTAATTTCAGTGATGTTTTGTATTTTGTCCAGTCATGTTCAGTTTTAATTATTCATTGTAAAACTTAAATTGTGTAATTAATATATTGTGAATCTTAAGTAATAAAAAACAATATGACAGTGTTTTGTTGGTTTAGGAGTTATAAGCATTTAACGACTTTTTCAAGTTGTACGTTTCGGCTTTCATTTGGTGAACATTGCGTTTTTAACCTATTTAGATTTATTTCAGTTAAATCTTAACTTTTTCTAAACTTAAAAATACATTATAATTTTACTTAAAGTATTTAAACGATACCTGGAATCATTATATTCAAATTCATATTACATATATACATAAATTATTTTTTGACACAAGATTTTCCTATGACCTATTATATGATACTAATATTCTTAAGTTTTTAAAAGTGTATAACTCATTAATTAGAAAAAAATAAACAAAAAATAGTATTATTGTCAAAAGCAATATTCCATTTAGGGTCGTTAAGGTGTTGTCATCGTTAGTCACTCGTTATCACAAATATTTTAGAGTCCAACGTTTTAGAATTTTTGAAAGTATACCAGTTGATCGATTAATACAGATTTCCTGAAAATTATCTTATTATAAGTTAATAATTCTAAGTTCTTGATACATATGTGCATATATTATTTTTTTCTACTATTCTAATTTCAATAATTTCAATAAGAACTACAAAATTTCATTTTATTTAGGTGATTATACAAATAGAAGATGAGAAATCTCATCTTCTAGAAGAATAAAAATCCATCTTCTAGAGGACGAGAATACTCTTCTTCGAAAAGAAGATGTCGTATGCACCCTGTAGTTAATCTACTAAATAAAAGAAGAAGCAGGATAAACAGGTGGCAACTAAATAGAAAGGGGAATTTTTAGTTTAGGAAGAAGAGGAAGAAAATAAACAAAAACAAAACAATTATAGAAAAAACTATAAAACTAAACTAAAACTATTCTATATTCGGCTGTGCCGAATCTTAAATACCCTCCAACAGCTACTTCTATGTTATTACTTTTCTAATTGATCAAATATTTGTAGAAATAGAAATAAGTGAAAGATTTAGAGATTTTTAAAATACAAATACATATATAATTTTGTTCAACACAAATTGATAATGCTCTTTAAATACGGTTAAAGCGTTTTTAGGGGCTGGATCTAATATAGGAGAAATAGAAGTATACAAAACTAATATTTTTTAATTTTGTATCAACAGCTTAATTTCGTAATAAGTAATGTGCGATTAAGAGATTTTCGTAAAAGGACTTTGCATGGGAGCTATGTCCAATTTTGTACATAAAGACCAAATTTCAGAATTATGTATCTATATCATTACTTGGTAATAAATATTGTGAATCTAAGTGTAAATATTGTGAAGACCTAGTATGAGAGCTATGACCAAATATGGACCGGTCGTAAAACAATTTTATAGTGAATTTATGTATATAAGAGCAATATTTTTGCTAAATGTATGGATATAAATATTTTTTTTATGAGTTATGTGTGTTTTTTCTGATTTTCTGAAGGGAACCTTGTATGTGTGTTTTTCTAAAACGGACCTTATATGGGAGCTATGATCAATTATGGACCGATCGGAAAAACATTTCACAATATTATTTCTCTGTATATGAGCAACACCAAAACAGCCACACTTTATATGGATATATTAATTTAGTAATGAGTTATGTGCGTTTTAGTTATTTTCGGGAGGGGACCTTGTATGGGAGCTATGACCAGTTATAGGCCGATGGAAAAAAATTCTTAGTAATATTTTTGTGTATATGATCAATACTTGTACCAAATTTTATATGGATATCTTAATTAAGTAATGAGTTATACGCGCTTAAGTGTTTTTCGGAAGGGGAACTTGTATGGAAGCTATGACCAATTATGGACCGATCGGAAAAATATTTCGTGGTAATATTTCTTTATGTGAGAACAATGATGCTTGCAACAAATTTTATATGAATATCTTAATTTAGTAATGAATTATGTGCGTTTAAGTGATTTTCGGGAGGGGACCTTGTATGGGAGCTATGACCAATTATGGACCGATCCAAAAAACCTTCATTGTTTCTGTATATAAGAGCAATACTTGTACCAAATTTTATATTGATATCTTAATTTAGTAATGACCTTGTATGGGAGCTATGGCCAAATAAGGACCCATCCAAAAAAAATTTCCTCTGAATGAATTCTATTGACATAAGATTTTAACTTCTAAAATTTTGTGAAGATATCGACATTACAACTGAAGTTATTAACAAAAAACCAAATTTCCGGGATAATCTTCTTTTGTATAGGAGGTATATGAAATTGTGGACCGATTCGATTTTACGCAGAAATTAAGCTCTTGTGTGGAAACGAATGTAAGCCGATTTTGGAATTATCTTGCATAGTTTTCGAGAAAATTATATCAGAATGTGTAAAAAATGCTATTTTTTTCGAGGTTGTTTCAAATTTTGATTCATAACTTTTCCCGATGTGAACCGATTTTGCCCATTTTCAATACCAAACAACTTAGGAAAACAAAGAACATTTTGGGTGAATTTGGTTAAATTCTATTGCTTCTGGGTTGAACGACGTGACGAACCAGACTGCTTCCTTTAGATAATTTCTAAGCGAAAAAAAGTTAGAACAAGTAAGAGTTCTATATTCGGCTGTGCTGAATCTTATATACCCTTAACCATGGTGTGTTAAAAAAAGTCGGTATCAAAAACTCTTCTTTCAAATCACTTTCTTCGGGCTGAACATACTTAATTTCACGTTTCTAGATTCAATATTATAGAAAATTCAAAAAGTACTTTAAAAACCAAAAAATATACCAATAAGTTCACGTTTTCCGGTTCTCACCTAATTCCGACTCTACATACTTCATTTCATGTTTCGAGGTTCAATATTATAGGAAGTTCAAAAAGTACCTTTTGTAGAACGAAAAAGTACCAAGAAATACCCATCGATTTGTTCTTATCTAAGCCGGTCTCTACATACTTAATTCCATGTTTCTAAGTTCATTATTATGGAAAACTTAAAAAGTACCTTTTGAAAAACTAAAAAGTAACAAAAAGTTCACTTTTTCCGGTTCTCACATAATTCCGACTCTACATACTTAATTTTATGTTTCTTGGTTCATTATTATAGAAAACTGAAAAAGTACCTTTTGAAAAACGAAAAAGTACCAAAAAAATTCTATTTTATGTGTTCTCATCTAATTCCGAATCTACATACTTAATTTTATGCTCCTAGGTTCAATATTATATAATATTCAGAAAGTATCTTTTGAAAAACAAAAAAGTACCAAAGCCTTTTATGGGTTCTCAACTAATTCAGACACCACATACTTAATTTCATATTTCTACACTGAAAATAATCCATGCTCAACTTTACGAAAAAAACTTCTATTTTCGTAATATTTACAAAAATTTCCTGTATAATACGAAATATTATTTAATAAAACCCTTCTCTTTTTTTACGAAAGTACGAAAACCTTCCGTAATATTTTTTCTTAAATTTTAGCGGAATTAAACATAATGATATTAATTATATTATGATTAAATAAAACCACAACATTTTTATAAATTATTTATTTCTCGAATTGTTTACATAAAAAACAAGTAAGAGTCTGATATTCGGCCATGCCGAATCTTATATACCCACCATCATTAAATTTAAGAAAATGATTTTAGTTCCTATAAAACATACAAAAGTTTTATAAGAACTGAAATCATTTTCTTAAATTTTATGAGGATGGGTCCATTATTTTCTATCCCTAATATCAAATTATTTTTAAAAAATATTATTATAGTTGATAATTATCATATTTAAATGCAATGCAATAATATTATGAATTAAGTAATCTATATCGAGGGACTACTGTTAAATAGTGTCTATCTAAAATAATACAAGTTTTCGGCAGAGGAAAAAATTTGTTTATTTGGCTAGTTCGAAAAGATTTTAACATTTCTTCTTGTACAATATATTTTTACATTTTTTCATTATTTGTAAAATTATTCACAAATTTATATCAGACAGAGCTTTTTTCTACGAAAATTTGTTTACAACCTTCAGATTGAGAATTTTTCATAGAAATATTAATTTTTTAATTGATTTAATATCAAAAATATTATATTTTGTGCAATTTAAAGAAATAATAGAAACCAAATTGTTGAAAATGCAACAGATTAAAAGGTTTGGTTCCAAAATCAATTTTATATTGTTAAGCACGGCAACAAAAGTAATCAAATTAGTATCTTAATGAGTGATATCTTGAAAACTATTAAGGAGTGAGATCGAAAAATTCTTAACATACATATATGTTTATAAAAAAGAAACCACTAAACTTACAGCTTTATTTTTTTTTTATTTGATTCAAATTATTATTACAATTTACAAAAAAAAAATATTTTTATAGCTTTAATCGGGGGTTAATTACGGACGTATTACTCGGATTTGGATTCAGTGGTATATGTACTGTTTGGGAATTTGCTAGCGGGGTTGTATTCTCGGAGCCATGAAGCAACGAATGATGTTTACGCTTGCACAAATGGCATACATACTGACTTCTACATTTCTTCCATTCGTGAAAAGTCCCTTAACAATTGGAACATCTTTTTAGATTCCTTACAACCGCATAACGTTCATCAATATTCATGGAAAGAAACGATGGACAAAGCCTAAGGGGATGGGTGCCAGAACAGGTTGAACATTTAATATTTTTCCCGGTAGAAACACTGGTGTTGTAACTATTTACTTTCTTTTTATCTAGAAAATTCTGTTTCTCTGAGTTATTGGAATTAGTCGGATGAGATGTATTAGGGTTTGCAAAAGTGGTACGAATGTCGGCAACTGATTCGAGAGTTTGAAATCTGGAGTGTCCATTTGCTTCCACGTTGGCAACTCTGTGCTATTTGGTGCTATTTTGGTTTCAAAGCCTTCGTTAGTAATGGGACAAGTCTTCAACAATTTACGGGCCTCACCTTGAGTTTTCTTGATTAAATGCATCTGTAAACGTTTCGAGATAAACGAGTGCTGTTTCGGTACAAAGCCGTAAACATGTCGCGAAATATTGGCCATGGCTGATAATCCCCAGAAAAAATTTCGGTATCACACGAAGGCAACGAAATATGGGGAGTGTTCTCAACTAAAGAGACAGTTACAGGGTTTGAAGGCACATGAGGGATATCATTACGCCATAGGGAATCTAAAATCTCATTCGACTTTGATAAAACTTTCACATGGGCCTCAAAAGTTGCCAAGGAACGGGATTTTAAGGTTGCGATATCAACGTCTTCCTCTAGCTCGTTGAATTTATTCAAAATTTCATCATAACGCGCCCTAAAATCTGACCAAAGGCGAACTATTTCATCCTTCTGAACTTCCAAGGTATGAAGGGAGTGACTATCGACAGAAAGGGTATCAAAGTAGGCCTGAAACTCCACTACACGGTCATGTATTAATGTATGTATTTATGTATGTATGTATGTATGTATGTATGTATGTATGTATGTATGTATGTATGTATGTATGTATGTATGTGTATAAATATATATTAGTACTGAATTAAGTATTTAAACGTAAGTGCAATTATTGCACTTCAAAGAATTGGAGAATGCCATTGTTTTTATTCTCTATTCTGTTCTGATTTCAATTTAGTTTCTGGGCTCTCTCTTAACCGAAAATTGTGCTTAACACAATGTAAAACGTAAACTTTAATTTAAATTGATTTATAATGAAATTAAATTTATTTAAACCAAATGTATTTAAAAATGATATTTATGTGTAACTTACTTTGTATTTATTTAAAATTAGTTTTAATTTATTTTTATTTTATTAAAAAAAAACGCTCACGGAGCAAAACTGGTTCTAATTTAAAATGTTCGTTGGGATTTTAGTGTATTAAAAATATTATTTTTCTTTCAAAAAAACGAAAAAAATGTATTAGCAAGATACAAAGATGTTTTGTTTCCGAACTGTTGTAAATACGTTTGTAAAAATTTCTTTTTTTATTTAATCGTCGCTTTGTTTTGATTTGCGTGTATGTACTAATATGCGTGTACGTATGTATTTTCTTTTTTTCCTTGTTTGTTTTTGGTTATTTCAAACTATAAGTTACGTTTGATCTTATCTTCTCTTTCCTTTTAAAAAATAAATACTTTTTTATTATCCAAAAGTTAAGGTAGAGTATTGTCCAAAGTATTGAGTATTGAGTTGTGAGAGAGAGCTTTAAAAGAGATTACATTTACAACTTAAATGGTATTCGATCGGTTCAAACATGTAAACGATAAAAAACTTTTGATGTTAATTTGTTTTAGATTTTCACTCAATTATTATTTGAGGATTTCAATTCACTTTAGCGAAGGAAATTTTAATTTTCATAATAAAAACTAACTGTATAGACATACTTGTTTTTGCACTTTTTTATACCCCTCACATTCGTAAGAAGGGTATATATAAGTTTGTCATTCCGTTTGTAATTTCTATAATATAATTTTCCGACCCTATAACCCATGTCCGTCTGTCTGTTGAAATAAGTTTTTAGAGAACCCCAGATATCGGCAAGATCCGAATCTTCAATAAATCTGTTAGACATGCTTTCGAGAAAATCGCTATTTAAAATCAGCAAAATCGGTCGGTAAATAACGGATATATGAGCAAAAATCCGAAACAACCTCTGAAAATTTCATCAAAAAATGTCATATTTTTTCATGCTTTGTTAAATAAGCAACAACAACACTGTATATTGGAAAAATATGTACACGTGTGTGTAAATAGATGTATTTGGTTTTATTCAGCTGTGTATTTTGTTTTGTATGTTTGGATGCTGCTGGCGTCATTGAGTTATGTATTTTGTTTTTGTGAATTCTGTTCGTATATTTGGATGTAGGTTCATTTTATTGCGTTGTTTATTTTGTTTTTATTTTTCTGTGTTTTTCGTTATGTATGTTGTCTCTTGGTTTAGATGCCTTGTGTATTTTGTTTTTTATTTCGTTTAGCGTTGTTGTTGTTCATTTTGTTTCGCTTTTGGTGTAATAATAATGTAGTCGGAAAAAATTTAAAATTTATAAAACAAAGATTTTTAGAATACACTATGGTGAAGGATATATAAGATTCGTCACAGCCGAATATAGCACTCTTACTTGTTTTACTTGTTTTTGGTGTAATACAAATAATAAAAGATAAATAACAAAACTTACTTTTATGGACCATAAAATGTTGGGGTAAAATCGTAGGCAAGTTTTTAAACAAATATTTTGGAAATAAAAGAACGGGGGTTAGCTTGATTAATGTAATAGATGTTTATTACTGCGGTATATGCACCTTTTGTTTCGGATTTGCTACAAAAAATTATTTTCTTTAAACTTACACTTAGCTATTTACAAAGAGAGCAAACAGAACAGATAAATCTTCATAGCAATTAAGGGACATTTAAATACGATCACTAAATTACATTACGTGTCGCATAAACAGAACGGGACAAGCATTTGTCGAAATTGAGTTTTCCTTGCAGTCGTCCATCGGAGTTACGCCATATTTTGCTTTATTTGGAATGAATATGATTGACCATGGCAGCGTTTATCAGTTGGCACTTAAGCTCAAAGTACTAAACGATCCCGAAATGATCTGAAACGACGAGAAATACGCGAAAATCTGCATAGGGCTTACATTCGCACCGGGAGATCGTATAATACGCGGTGTCGGCAAGTCAAATTTATTCCCGGTCAGGAAGTGTATCGTCAAAACTTCCAACAAAGCGATCTAAATAAATGATTGATAGTACAGATACATCAGTTTTGTGGGCACTTGTTGCCAAAGATCTAAGGCTTTAACCTAAAATCTTTGGTTGTTTTGGTCCTTGTAATTTTCATCTATTTTTATCAGAAGACTTATCTGAGTCATCATAATGTCCAAGTATTCTGTGTCAGTTTCCCAGTTTGTATGGATAATCTGTAAACGGGAGCATTATTAATTTAGTTTTATTATTTGAAGGTAATTACAAGGAGTTTCTAAAGTTTAATCTACGAGCTTTGGTGGACCTAGTCCTTAAATTACAATGAATAATAAATATTATAATTAATTTATTTTTTTTTAAATACTCACAAATTCTTCACGGATTTAAAGACCGGCTTGAAATTAAAGGTCCTTTTGTATTTTAACCTGGAATAATAAGAAAATTTACTTAGAGTTAGTAAAATTATTAAAAAAAATAAATAAGGAAAAATCACAAAAAGAGAAATTTATACCAAAAAAAATTGAAAAATTTATTTTCGAAAAATAAAGAAATACTGAATTAATATTTTCAAAATTTTCCATTAAATTTCATAAATTTTAACTTTTATTTCCAATGTCACTGGAGTTTTGCACACCATTGTAGGACATTATTTGTAAGTTTTAATAATTTCTCATCGTCATAGCCCAATTCACTAGTTAAAAGTTACCCTTTTAAAACAATAGCATAAATTTCGGTCACACCACTTTTGTCACACACTGTATTATTTTTTACCAGCTTAATTTCCAATCACTTTAGTCTTCAGTTTCATTTTAAATTATTTTAAACACCGCACAATTTTAATCGTCACTGTAAATTCCGTTTTTTAGTTCTATATTTTCTTTTTTGTATTCACTGTCAACAATCCATTCACACAATAGTTTAATATTATATACTTTTAATTTTTGTATTCCACTTTTGTTGCACGCTGCAGATTCCATATTTATTTTTTTTTTCATAGACACAAATCCATTTTGCACAATAATTTAATTTATTTTTTAATTATGCACTTTAGTTTCGCTTTACACTTCACTTGTGTCCCGCACTGTAATTTTTGGAAAAATAATTTTTAGATTTAAAATTTTTATCGGCACTAATATTTTCACGTTTATTATTAACTAGCATACCCTGGGTGCTTCGCTACCCTAACTATGTTCAATATCGTAAAAATATCAAAAAGTACCATCGGAAAAACGAAAAATTACAAAGATCTCTTTCAATAAATTCTCATTTAATAAGGTTAACCATTATAAAGAATTCATTTGAATAATAGAAAAGTACCAAATAGTTCCCACTTCCAGAATATTATTCAGTCAAGACCATGTATGTTAAAATTAATGTTCCTAAGTTGAATATTTTATAAAATTAAAAAACTACAATTAAGAGATAAAAAGTACTAAAAAGTTGTCTCTTAAAGGATCTTATTCAATGAGGACAGTCTATGTTTAATAATCATGTGTTTTCAGTTCATATTAAAGAACATCCATAGAGTATCATTTGAAGGAAAAAAGTACCAAAAGTGT
>NC_060949.1:4747269-4782269 GCF_022045245.1 Lucilia cuprina
ATTAGAAGGGGACTTTTTAGTATTTTTCGTTCTTCAAAATGTATTTTTTAAAATTTCTATAATATTGAACCTAGAAACGTGAAATTAAGCATATAGAGACCGTTGTAAATGATAACCGATGAAAGGGGAGTTTTGGGTACTTTTTCGCTCCTCAAAAAGTATTTCTTGAAATTTCTATAATATTGAACATAGAAACATGAAATTAAGTATGTAGAGCCAGGATTAAATCAACATTAGTAATAATTTATGACCATTTTAATTTTTAACCTCATAACTTACAGAACAACTAATATCTGTAAGAATCGAAGAAAACCCGAGCAACGCCGGGTACATTTAGCTAGTGTATGATAAAATCTTTATTTATGAACAAAACTCAATGAAATCTTCAACGCTTGTTAAATTTGTCATTTCAAATAAGAAAATGCAAAAAAAAATTGAAAAGGTCAAAGGGCATCCCGCAATTCCCAAAAATAGGAATGAAAATCCCAAAAATGGGATTTTTTACATTTTTGCCCATAGGGTCAACATTTCTTTCAGGGCTGGGAAAAACTTTTGGAGTAAATAGAAAACATATTGAGGTTTCCAAAACTGTTTTCAGTTTTCTGATCCCTTTGGGATTTTAGAACATGTCGCCCAAAGTTGAAGTTTTGATAAAAAATAGGTCATATTCGGAAGGACGCAGTGGCAACATTTTCAAAAAATAGGACAAGTTTTTTACGCCAAAGCATTCTGTGTAAAGATACCTTTTAGAAAACTATAAAATTGTTATATGTTCTTAAAGAAAATTTTATTAATAAAAGAGTAAAGACACATTTTGGGCAAAAAAACGGCAAAAATCTAAAATTTTTTGAATTTTTAAATTAAAAAACGTATATTTTTGGATCTGTAAATGATATTGATCTGAAATTTTTTGTATATTATTGGAAATTTTGTTGTCTAACTATCAAGAAAAAATTAACGTATCATATCAGCTAAGCTTAACAATGATTGATGGAAAGGTCAGCAATGCCATAACAGAAACTTCTTCCTTCTGGAGATGCTCAATATGTAATGAGAAAAAGTCTCAATTCTAAATTATAAACAAAAGCAGAAGTATTAATGAAGAAGTCCTGTCTTTCGGAATTTCACCACTTCATGCCAGAATAAATTTAAATTTTTGGATTACTTTTTACACATAGCACACGACCTCAAATATAGAAGTGTGCCAGAGAATCTTACTAAATCAACAAAAAATAATGAAGAATTGAAAGAACTGAGAGCTGCGGAAAAAAGCAGAATACAAGAAGAATTTAAAGTTCAGATGGGATTAAACATCGACAAACCACTTCCAAGTTGCGGTAGTACAAATGACGGTAATACGGCGAGAAGTTTTTTCGTGATTTTGAAATTACTTCAAAAATAACTGGAATCGACAAGGAGTTGCTTCGAAGAGTTAACACTATTTTAATGGCACTGAATCTATATATATAAAATTCTAACGTTACTGACTGACTGACTGATTGACTGATTCATCATCGCACAGCCTAAACGGTTAAAGCTAAAGAGCTGAAATTTGGACAGGGGGTTGGTTTCCCACTAAATAGATCCACTAAGACGGGATTTTTGGAAATTCGAATGTTTAGGGGGTAAAAAAGGGTAAAAACGGGTAAAATCGGTAACCTCATATCTCCTAAACTAGAAAAGATACAAAAATAGTTTAAAGCTTATCGTCGTTCATTTAAAAAATAAGCGGACAGGTGTCTGGTACTTTTTTTCAATTTCGGCCCCTTTAGGGAATAAACGGGTAAAAACTGTATTTTGGTACTTTTTTTGCACCCCATGTATCTTTTAAACCAGTGAACATTCAAACAATATTTTTGACTCCTTCATAACTTGACGAAAAAATAAAAATATAAATTTAGTACTTTTTGGTTATTCGGATGTTTAAGGGGTGAAAATTGTACCTATTTTTGGCACTTTTTTCATAAAACATTGATTTTGGTGTATTATCTTATACATATAAATACGTAATAACGGGCTCCCAGTACGATGTTGCAACATTTTGGAATAGAATTTTTATTTCGTTAATGGGTAGAAAAAAAGTACCAAAAGGGGTAAAAACTGGAAATTTGATTTTATTCAAACACAATGATCCAATTTAGATAAAATTTTTAGATTTAGAAACACTAAATATGCTAATGAGGTGTTATTAGGAAACCCGGTACCAAGTGATATTTTTTGGTACTTTTTCATTCTCCATCTGGTAGTTTTTGAGTTTTCTTTGATATTGAAATCGAAACATGAAATTAATAATAAAGAGACTATTCAGTACTTTTTCGTTCTACACAGGTATTTTTTGAGTTTTCTTTAAAATTAAACCTAGAAGCATGAAATTAAGCATGTAGAGCCCGGAGTAAGTGAGAATCTAAAAAAAGGGGACTTTTTGGTACTTTTTCGTTCCTCAAAAGGTACTTTTTGAATTTCCTATAATATTGAACCTAGAAACATGAAATTAAGCATGTAGAGCACGTAGTAAATGAGAATCTATAAAAGCGGACTTTTTGGTACTTTTTCGTTCTTCAAAATGTACTTTTTGTGTTTTTTTTATAATATTGATCCTAGAAACATGAAATTAAGCATGTGGAGTCCGGAGTTAATTAGAATCTATAAAAGCAATCAGGGACTTGAGTGAATGAAAATTTAAACTGGAATATTTTTGAATTTTCTATAATATTGAACTTAGGAACATGAAATTAAATGAAATGGGTCCTTTGGTACTTTTTCGTACTTCACTGGTACTGGTACTTTTAGAGCTTTCTAAAATATTGAATATACAAACATAAAATTAAACACGCAGTATCCCAATTGAACGAAAATTGAAAAAGCATACTCTGGTACTTTTTTGTTCTTTTACTAATACTTTTCGAATTTTTGTATAATATTGAACCTAAAAACATTAAATTGGACATGTAGCTTCCTGATTGTATAAAAATCTTTATGCGATTTTTTTGGTTTCTGGTTGAAAATTAAACATGCGTCATCCTGATTTAATGAAAATATATAAAAAGGCACTGTCTGGTACTTTTTCGTTCTTCAACTGTTTTTTCTAATTTTCTGTAATATTGAGACTAGAATCATAAAATCAAACTTAAAGAGTTCTCTAAAAGGGGAATTTTTGATATTGCAGATATATATACATTTACAATAATGATATTTATTTCCAACATAAGCGCTATTGCTTCCTCTTCAGTAAAATTTGATTGTGATGTTGGAGTTGGTATACTTTCCACAATTCGCTTAAGTCGTTTTGGTGATGCATTAGGAAGAATAATTGCAATATGTACGGCATCCATAGGTTGGTTTTCCTTTTTCAGCATTTGGTTAAATGTATCAGCAATTTCCTCATTTGAGATTAAAAAAGTTTTTGTGTGACCCTCTTTTTTTCCATTGAACATAAGTCTTCGTATGACTTGCAAGGCGCTCCTGTTGATGTGTTGTAAGTTGAGATTTCCGTAGTAGTTTCCATCCAACTACAAAATTTTAATCGAAAATTTAAGCACAATAGGACCTTTCAATTATAAGGATAAGCAAACAAATAGAAAATAGGTAAATATAAGATTTAAATATGTTCTGTCATATTTAATACTAAAATATGAAATTAAAGGATACAGGTTTAAATGAATATATTTTTGAATGTAATTGAGATATTGGCTTGAAAATTGTTGTAAAGAATCGAGAATTTCCATATCTAGCAAAAAAATTATATTAAGGGATAAATGTGGACTAAATTGCTGTAGCTATCTGCGACCCTATTAAAATTTTGATATAAATCATAGTTTTAGAAATGAAACAAATATGTAATATATGACAAAATCTTTATTTATGAACAAAATGCAATTCAAAAGATCAAAGGGCATCCCGCAATTCCAAAAAATAGGAATGAAAATTCCAAAAATGGGATTTTTACTTTTTTTGCCTGGGAAAATACTTTTGGAGGAAATAGAAAACATATTGAGGTTTCCAAAACTGCTTTCAGTTTTCTGATCCCAGCTTTGGGATTTTAGAACATGTCGCGGTCATATTCGGAAGGACGCAAAGGCAACATTTTCAAAAAATAGGACAAGTTTTTTACGCCAAAGCGTTCTGTGTAAAGATACCTTTTAGAAAACTATAAAATTGTTATATGTTCTTAAAGAAAATTTAAATTTATTAATAAAAGAGTTAAGACACATTTTTGGCCTAAAAACGGCAAAAATCTAAAATTTTTTGAATTTTTAAATTAAAAACGTATATTTTTGGATCTGTAAATGACATTGATCTGAATTTTTTTATATATTATTGGAAATTTTGTTGTCTAACTAACAAGAAAACATTTGGTCTAAAATTACGCCCGGTATTCAGAAAAAGGCGGACCAAGGTATGGTAAATTTTGTATCACTAAATTTTCAAATGCCTATAACTCGGATATTATAAGAGATAAGTAGTATGTCCAAGCATGTTTTTTCAAGATCTCGTCGATGGCACGAGTTTAAAAATTTTACATGTCGTAGGTACCCTACTTTGAGCCACCACAGCGGCGTCCCTGGGGCATCTGCAGGGTTCATCTTTAAACTCAAACACTCCTTGGCTACGCTCACGCCAAATTTTATACCGATCGGATCAGCCGTTTAGAAATGCCAGATTTATTTCCAAAAAATTTCCATTCTGCCCCACTGATGGCCGATGGCCAGCAGCTCGCTTGGCCATCGGCCATCCCGATGGCTGCTGCTGTTGCTGCAAACTTGCCCAGTTTGAGTGGTGTTTTTGCTGCCGCTAGTAGAGCTGGTCGTGTTGCCTCGTCTTCGGTGTCGCCTAGTGAACCGCCACAGCTCCGTCCCTGGAGCATCTGCGGGGTTCATCTTCAAAACTTAAACTTGGCTACTCTCACGCCAAATTTTATCCCGATCGGATCAGCCGTTTAGAAGTGCCAGATTTATTTCCAAAAATTTCAATTCTGCCCCACTGTGCAACGTATACAAGAAAATTACAAAAATGTAAAACAATATTCCAAATAATAAAGAAACATGAGAAAACATGTCGAAACAAAATTTCGGGACAGCTCTGCATTACTTTGTAGTTAGCTTATAGTCAGTCTGTAAAAGTAAACTAGAAGTGAATTTTTTCTCGTAGTCTACTACTAAATTGCTGGAATGGAATGTATTGTTATAATATTGCTTTTAATGCAATATTTAAAATTTTTGTTATTGAAGAAAAAATATATAAACAAGATGTGTTTATGTGCTTATAATTATTCGTTTATTCTGTATGTTTTGTACGAAAAGTTTAAAATTTTTGAACCTTACATGAAGGAGGCGAAATTTAAAAAAAATCTATTATTACTTACACAAAAACTCTGACAAAGGTATATCAAAATTTAAAAAATATTATGTTTGTAATATTATGCTTTACAGACCCTATTCGGGGTTCAGTTGTATGGGGGCTGGGTGAAATAATGAACCGATCTTTACCATTTTCAATAGGCTTCGTGCCAGGGACAATAGAAGGTTTACATGGACGGACGGACATAACTAAATCGACTCAGAAAATTATTCTGAGCCGATTGGTGTACTTAAGGGTGGGTAAGAACCAATATTATTGTGCGTTACAAACATCAGCACAAACCCTCCCCACTAAAGAGGGGTATAAAAAGTGGATATTGCAGTAAAAATAATTTATATGTGCGCATGTAGAATTTTCCTTTCAAACATTTAGAAGACAAATCTATTGCGCATCACCCCAGACGCCACGTCATAAACACTTCTGGACGATTGTCAGACGAGAACGCACATTTTACAAAAATAAAATACATTGATTTCGAATATTCGTCTTCTAGAAATATACTTTTAAGTTACTTCCGGATGATAGTTAGAAGAGTGTATTTGCTTAAACAAAAAACCATGACTGCTGAATTTTTTTCATCTGGAAGTATACGTTTTAGTGACTTCTGAATGATAGTTGGGTGAGAACACACATTTTACAATAACAAAATACATTGTTTCCTAATTTGTATCTTCTTGATTTGTATGTTTATGTCACTTCTGAAAGACAGTTTGAAAAGTTTTCACATTAATGTTGTATTTTATTCATCTGGAAGTGTGGATTGTAGTCACTTCTGGACGATTGACAGACGAAAGCATACATTTTACAAAAACAAAATACATTGATTTCGAGTTTTCGCCGTCTGAAAGTATACTTTTAGGTTACTTCCGGATGATAGTAAGATGAGAACGAAAACAAAAAGAATATAAATACTCCATTTTTAGCGTGAACGTGAAAAAAAAATAAAAATAAATAATGCAGAAATTTGGCTAAGTTCAGTGATGTTTTGTGTTTTGTCCAGTCTTGTTCAATTTTATCATTGTAAAACTTAAATAAGTTATTGAATTTAATATTCATAGAAAAATAGTGTAATTAATATATTGTGAATATTAAGCAATAAGAAATAATATGACAGTGTTTTGTTAAAAGTCAACTGTTAAAAAACATTTAAGAAGGTTTTGTTAATTGGTGAAGTTTATTAAATATATACCAAAAAGTAAGATGATTACTTTTACAAGGTAATTACAAGGATTATATAAATAAAATTAAAAAGTAAGTTGTCATATTTTACATTAAAACTACTATATTAGGAATAAGTTAACAACTCTAAACGGCTTCCATTTCCATTATTTTTAAACGAAGTCAACATATTAGACTTCGTTTTTAAATATTTTTATATTAAATTTCGTTAAAGACTTTTTCAAGTTATACGTTTCGGTTTTTATTTGATGAACATTGCATTTTTAAACTATTTAGATTTATTTGAGTTAAATGTTAACTTTCAATGTTTTTTATTTCAGCGTTTTAATTTAATTTATATTTGCGGGTTTAGGTCCTGTTTCTAGATTACGTATGATCACTTTGAGCTAAAATTTTATTTATATTTCATTATCGTAACAAAAAAATATTAAAATTTTACTTAAAGTATTTAAACGTTAGCTTGAATCATTATATTCAAATTAAAACTACTGTTTTATACATATTTTATTTTTTGACTTGGGTCAGGTCACTTGAAACGAAATTGCCCATATAAGATATTTAATATTAAAATCAAATATTTTAAAAACCACCTTTTTAAATACAATTTCATAAATTTTCATATAGCTTTGGATTTAATTATTCTAATTATAGGTACTTTTTTAGTTATTAACACCAGGTCTGTCAATGACCTTTATATGATACTAATATTCTTAAGTTTTTGGAAGTATATAACTCCTTAATTAGAGGAAAGCAAACAAAAATAGTATAGGGTCTATCGTTAGTCACTGTAAATACTTTTAAAATAATCCATGACTTAGTAATTTCAGATCTTTATAGATGGTTTAATTCCAAATTATTTAAAAAATGTTCATGAAAGGTAACGTTTTATTGATTCAAAACAATAAATAAATTAATTAATTAATTAATTAATTAATTAATTAATTAATTAATTAATTAATTAGAAGAAGAGAATACTCGTCTTCTAGAAGAAGAGAATATTCTTCTTCTACACAGTGGGGCAGAATGGAAATTTTTTGGAAATAAATCTGGCATTTCTAAACGGCTGATCCGATCGGGATAAAATTTGGCGTGAACGTAGCCAAGTAGTATTCGAGTTTAAGTTTTGAAGATGAACGCCGCAGATGCCCCAGGGACGGAGCTGTGGCGGCTCAAAGTAGGGTACCTACGACATGTAAAATTTTTAAACTCGTGCCATTTTTTTGTTTTTCACCCAAATACAAAGATTTTCTGAAAGCGCTCGACGAGATCTTGAAAAAACATGCTTGGACATACTACTTATCTCTTATAATATCCGAGTTATAGGCATTTAAAAATTTAGTGATACAAAATTTACCATACCTTGGTCCGCCTTTTTTTGAATACCGGGCGTAATTTTGGACCAAATGGACTCAAATTTTTCTTGTTAGTTAGACAACAAAATTTCCAATAATATAAAAAAAATTTCAGATCAATATCATTTACAGATACAAAAATATACGTTTTTTAATTTAAAAATTCAAAAAATTTTAGATTTTTGCCGTTTTTTTGCCCAAAATGTGTCTTAACTCTTTTATTAATAAAATAAAATTTTCTTTAAGAACATATAACAATTTTATAATTTTCTAAAAGGTATCTTTACGCAGAACGCTTTGGCGTAAAAAACTTGTCCTATTTTTTGAAAATGTTGCCACTGCGTCCTTCCGAATATGACCTATTTTTTATCAAAACTTCAACTTTGGGCGACATGTTCTAAAATCCCAAATCTGGGATCAGAAAATTGAAAGCAGTTTTGGAAACCTCAATATGTTTTCTATTTACTCCAAAAGTATTTTCCCAGCCCTGAAAGAAATGTGGACCCTATGGGCAAAAATGTAAAAAATCCCATTTTTGGGATTTTCGTTCCTATTTTTGGGAATTTTTTTTTTGCATTTTCTTATTTAAAATGACAAATTTAACAAGCGTTGAAGATTTCATTGAGTTTTGTTCATCAATAAAGATTTTGTCATATATTACTTATTTGTTAAATTTCTAAAACTATGATTTATATCAAAATTTTAATAGGGTCGCAGATAGCTACAACAATTTAGTTCATATTTATCCCTTAATATCTTTTTTTACAACAATTTAGTCCATATTTATCCCTTAATATCTTTTTTTAGTTAGATATGGAAATTCTCGACCCTTTACAAAAAATTTCAAGCTTTTTTATTTGAACTGTTTATCTTAAACATAATACAATTAATTCTTACAACCTACTTATATAGTTAATTCCTAATGCATCACCAAAACGACTTAAGCGAGTTGTGGAAAGTATACCAACTCCAACATCACAATCAAATTTTACTGAAGAGGAAGCAATAGCGCTTATGTTGGAACTGGGTCTCAGTCGAAATAAGTACCAAATATTAAGGAAAGCTCTGCATGAAAAAGGACACAATATAATACCATCATACAAGGCGATCCAGGAAAAAAATCAAACTATCCTACCATTACCTATTGCTGTTAATGATGTGGAAGCTTGTATTGATATATCATCTTTGCTCGAAAACACAGCACAGCATTGTGTCAGACTTTTCAGAAGACCAACTAAGGAAAATTCATAACTGTGATGTTGTCTTAATGTGTAAGTGGGGATGTGACGGTTTATCAGCACTTCCAGAATACAAACAAGGTTGTGGAAGTCGGACATTAGCAGACTACAAAAGTGTATTTATGTCATCATTAGTGCCATTACGAATTCGTTCATATTCCCTTAATCCATCATCGTCAAGCATCGGAAATTCATTTGAAGATATATGGATCAATACAACTCCGGGTTCAAAAAATTTTTGTAGACCCATTGGATTTGAATATATAAAGGAGTCAAAGAAAACAACAAAAGATTTAGTGGAATATTTAAAAGATGTAATGAGAAAAAGTCGCAATTCTCAAATATAAACAAAAGCAGAAGTATTAATGAATTTCACCACTTCATGCCAGAATACGATTTTTGGATTACTTTTTACACATAGCATACGACCTCAAATATAGAAGTGTGCCAGAGAATCTTACTAAATCAACAAAAAATAATGAAGAATTGAAAGAACTGAGAGCTGCGGAAAAAAGCAGAATCCAAGAAGAATTTAAAGTTCAGATGGGATTAAACATCGACAAACCACTTCCAAGTTGCGGTAGTACAAATGACGGTAATACGGCGAGAAGGTTTTTTCGTGATTTTGAAATTACTTCAAAAATAACTGGAATCGACAAGAAGTTGCTTCGAAGAGTTACCACTATTTTAATAGTACTGAATAGTAAACATAAAATTAATGGAAATCGATTTAGGGAATATACATCTGAAATTTCTAAGTTACTTGTACCTCTGTATCCATGGAGGGAACTAACACCAACAGTACACAAAGTATTGTGTCATGGTCAAATAATAATTGAATCGAATATTCTTCCACTTGGAGAGTTAACAGAAGAAGCCCAGAAAGCGAGGAATCGAGATTTTAAGCATGTTCAACTTTTCAGCTCAAGAAAATGCTCCAGGCAATCACAGAATGAAGATATTTTTAATAGTTTACTTCTATCTTCTGATCCTGTTCTTTAAACTATGCGAAAAAGATGGATTTGTTATAAAACTCTATCATCTCAAAACAAGGAAGATTTAAAGGACTTATATTACCTTTTGGATATGTATACCGATATGACAGATTATTTTATAGAAAATAAGTAGTGTTAGGAATTAACTGTATAAGTAGGTTGTAAAAATCAAGTGTATTATGTTTAAGATAAACAGTTCAAACAGATGATATTGTATTAAATTGTGTTTTATATTTCGGTGGGCGGGAAAGGTGGTTTGTGTGGGGTGATTTAGGTGTTGTTGTACGTGGCTCATAATCAAATTATAATTTTTTTATTGTATATACAATATTATAGTCTTCAATAAAATAATTAACTAGATAATTTTTAAAAATTGTCCAAATATATAATTCAACACCAAATGTATGTTCTGTCATACTTAATACTAAAATATGAAAAAGATGAAATTAAAGGACAGGTTTAAATGAACATATTTTTGAATGTAATTGAGATATTGGCTTTTTTGTAAAGGGTCGAGCATTTCCATATCTAACTAAAGTATGATATTAAGTGATAAATATGGACTAAATTATTGTAGCTATCTGCGACCCTATTAAAATTTTGATATAAATCATAGTTTTAGAAATTAATCAATAATGTAATATATGACAAAATCTTTATTTATGAACAAAACATAATGAAATTTTCAACATTTTTAAATAAGAAAATGTAAAAAAAAATTGAAAAGGTCAAAGGGCATCCCGCAATTCCCAAAAATAGGAATGAAAATCCCAAAAAAGGGATTTTTTACTTTTTTGCCCATAGGGTCCACATTTCTTTCAGGGCTGAGAAAATATTTTTGGAGTAAATAGAAAACATATTGAGGTTTCCAAAACTGCTTTCAGTTTTCTGATCCCAGCTTTGGGATTTTAGAACATGTCGCCCAAAGTTGAAGTTTTGATAAAAAATAGGTCATATTCGAAAGGACGCAGTGGCAACATTTTCAAAAAATAGGACAAGTTTTTTACGCCAAGCGTTTAGCGTAAAAATACCTTTATGCAGAACATATAAAATTGTTATATGTTCTTAAAGAAAATTTTATTTTATTAATATAAGATTTAAGACACATTTTTGGCAAAAAAACCGCAAAAATCTAAAATTTTTTGAATTTTTAAATTAAAAAACGTATATTTTTGGATCTGTAAATGATATTGATCTGAAATTTGTATATTATTGGAAATTTTGTTGTCTAACTAACAAGAAAAAATTGAGTCCATTTGGTCCAAAATTACGCCCGGTATTCAAAAAAAGGCGGACCAAGGTATGGTAAATTTTGTATCACAAAATTCCGCTTAACTATCGCTGACTAATTAATTCACTTTATTTCACAAAGTAATTCACTGACAAAGATACCGCTTATAAAGACACGTCCGCTCCGTACGAATATCACAGCAAAAGTGCCGGGAGAAGACAGATGGTCCATCACCACCCTCTATTCGCCACCCGGGGACGCACTCGGTAGGAAAAACTGGAAAACTCCGCAGAATTTTTGTATTTAGTAAATATGGGGGGGTACCTCCCATATTCAAGTCCAGCATCCATCATCCAGGCAGTTTCAGGGGCTTCCTGGATCCCGTGGTAATAGATTTTAAGTCTTCGGTCGGACTTAGTAGTTTTAACAAAAACTACTACCAGTTGGCCTTCAACCAGGACCTAACTGGTGACTAGCATCAACACAAAACATACAACAAAGGGTACATAAAACGTACAAACATTGAACAGCACCCCTCACTAGCGACAATTTGTGTCATATACTTAAAACCGGTAGGACGGTACGCACAAAACACTTAACAAAGCACCCTTATATAGCCGAAAAAGCAACGAAGGCAACGATGAAAAGCACAGAAACAACAACGACGAAATCGTGGCTGATGTCCTAATAAACAAACAACAGAAAGACTGACAGGGAGAGCGACTAAATAATGCAGCATATAAACAACGAAGTTGGGAAAGGGAAGCAGCTAACAACATCAGACGAAGCAACTATCCAACGGTCATATACCTATGTGCAAACTAGGCCGAGCCAGCGTGCCGAGAATGCACTACATCTGGCATGGAACACCACCAACGGCTAACCACATTAGGGATTGCCTACACTAACGTCTCTCCTTCACCTGTTGAATACCTAGTAACTATCCTATCGTCCTCTGAAGTCATGCTCTCTCCGGTCCGAGTTATATTCACACTCGGTAAATCCCTAATGTCACTGTACAGGGGACACGCTGTAAGAACGTGCCACACGTCTTCTACACCAGTCCCACACCTATAGTCCGCAGTTTCGGACAGACCTCTCTTATGCAAAAATGCATTAAGAGAGCCATGTCCCGTCAGTATGAAACCCAAACTTAAGCCAAAGCAAAAAAAATACATTACCCGCCCCTTATCACTATTGGTCCATCTTGTCCGCCACCTAGAGATCGTACCCTCCCAAAAGCAGTGCCTTGATATCTCTAGGCCCTCCAACCCCGTCAGAAGCGGTAGTCCCTTCTTGATTATAAAAGCAATACACCCAACAAGACCTGTACCCCGTTTCTGTAACTTTGAGTGAGAAGTTCTCACATCGAGAAGTGTGAAACAAAAAATTCCATCGTTTCTCGATTTGTGAGTAAAAAGTGTTTCTGTAACTTAAAGTGAGAAAAGGCTGCACGAATTACGTTTTTATTGGAAATTTCCAATAAAACAGCTGTAAAAAACACAAAAATTAAAAGAAGAAAACAAAAATTGCCGAACAAATTTATAAACGAAGAATAAATAAACAAAAAATATAGAAATTAAATGAAAATTGTTCGAAAAATTATCCCACTAAATTTTCCCTTGGCAAATTCAAGTTTATGTCCAAGTACTTTTTTAGCATTTGCTTCTGTATATCCGAAATTCCCCCTAAGTATTTTCTAAAAATTAGTGAACAATATTTATTTTAATCTTAAATAATTATTAATATAACATTACTTTTTCATTGTTTCATATAATTCATGTTTAAATTAAATTTAATTTACTTAAAAATTTCCTTTTCGCATCGTTTTAAAATGTGAGTTTTTTTGACAGGTCATGTGAGAAACTTCTCACAAAATTTTCTTACAGAAACACTTTTACTCACATATTTCCAATAACTTAAGTCAAAAACATAAATGACAGATAGTTCTCACAAAATTTTCTTACAGAAACATTTGCATGTGAGAAATTATATTTTGTTTCAATTCACATGGTTTTTACTTCAATTTCACTGTTTCATGAGAGAAACTTCTCGATGCGAGAGTTACAGAAACGAGGCACTGAAGATCATCGGCTGAGACCGTTCAGCAAACAGGCAAGCAGCCAAGCAAAGCAACTCTCTGACACTACAAGACCTTGTTTCTGCCTAAAACTGACGTAGTAGTGACAAACGGCAGGCCTGCTGAGGCCCCAGTCACTCCTCAGGATGCGTCTGATCTGTCTCACAACGATGGAAAGCTTGTCTCTGACCCGAACAACATGAACCAAAAAGTTCGTCCTCTCGCTCATAATAATCCCTCACTCACATACTTGAGGGCCACATTGCCAGCTTCCATTCACCAGCATCACCAACCTCTTGTCCATACCCACCTCCACATCAACACTACTGTCTCTCGCATTAACGCGACGCATAACCTCCCTACCAATGATTTTTATAACAGCACGAGAGTGTCCTTCCACCAGGAAGAGAAGGTCATCCGCATCAGAGTTGGGGTAGTGCATTAAATTTTTAGTGCACTAAGGTTTCCACTAAATCCCACTATAGTGACGAAATTTTGATTTTCCACTATTTTTTATCACTGTATTGATAGTGAAACATATTTTAACTACCACTAAAAAAACAGTGGTAGTGAAACATATTTCAACTACCACTAAAAAAATAGTGGTAGTGAAAATTTTTCCACTACTACTACTACACTACTACAAATTAAAAATACATATGTTTTAAATATTTCTATTATATTATTTTTATTGTATTAAAGAAAAATATAAGTACCAATATGTATTTAATTTAATGTGTTATATTAATATATTGATGAAATTTACGTATTTTTTTTTTCCTTTTGTCTTTTAATTTTGTTACTACTTTAATATTAGTATTAATTAATTAATGTAATACCGTATAAATTCATTATAATGATAGGTATTTGAGTTCCTTTAACATTAGTGAAAGGAACACTAACTTACCTATTAGTGGAATAAAAACATTGCACTAAGTTGTAAAAAAAGGTTTTCACTATCACTAAATTAATTTTATTAAAAATTTTTTTTTCACTACCACTATTGCTTATTGAGGCTGTACTTTTTCAACTCACCACTAAATATCTATTAGTGATAGTGAAAAATTTTGAACTATCACTAACATTTAGTGGAAACTGCAAATTTAGTGCACTCCCCTCTACTCTGATCCGCATACGCGCACAGCTTACGGGATCATACAAGGTCACCTAGCAAAGGATCCATCATGAGGTTCCATATAAATGAACAACAAATGGATCACTGAGGTTAACCACGCACAACTCCTTTCCAATCCGAGCAGCTGGAACCAACAATACAAGCTTTCTCTTGGCAGTTCAGATAACATTTAGTGTCAGATATTTCAAAACTTTCCAAGATAGGGGAAAGAAGGCTCATGCAATCCCCCCATACGGTAAACCACACCCCAAGGGTCATCTCTGTTGTCCCGTACGAAGTCTCTCCACTCATCCTCTTTCACTCTAATTATCATGTATAAGGACATGATAATTAGAGTGAAAGAGGATGAGTAATGCCGAAATATAGTCAGCTTTGCACTGAACGAAATCCTCCGTGTTAGTGAATTTAGCTCTCTGGAATCGCTTCCGAAGACGCCTGACAGACCTTCGCATTAGATCCAGGTCACGAGTCTACCAATTCATCTTGCTGTCAGTAAACCACCCGGCAGTCCTCTTATGCGGCCACCCGAGGTATACGGCTCCTGCAAAAGTGCAAAGGTCGCACCCCGGACACGCGTAGCGTGCCCCAATTCGTACATCACTTCATATGAACGCTCGCAGTTGAGCTGCAAAATATTAATGGAGTTGAGATCCATAGCATCTATTGTCTGGCGTTCGCCCTAGCAACCATAGCACTATATACCGGACAGACGGTAGACATCATAAGATGATCAGCCGGTAGCCCCTTGAATGTACAATTACTACAATTGATATCATTTACACACCGTGATGCCATATGGTCAACCTGTCCGTCTTCGACAAATTGACAGCAGGCGCAACAGCAGTAGTAGCACCAGGGACAACAACTGCTCTCTTAAGAGCCGGCGTAGACCTGGACGTCACTACAGGAGCAGCAGGAACCTTGAAGGCGGTCTGTCCCGCCTCCAATACCTCCAGCTTTCCCTTCAGCTTCTCGTTCTCTGCCATCAGATTAAACACCAGTGCCTCGAATTTAGTCGTATTTTCAAGGATCTTTCACTTAGAATGAGTTCAACACCATCCACAAGAACAGCTCATATCATCGCCTGTGTTATATCCTTAGCACATACCGCCGTCTGGTTCAGGATTTGCACGCTAGGCGAAGCCGAAGAACCCGATCTTAAGCCTCTTGCCCGACTCCTTTACCGAATTGTCGGCAACTTCCTCCGCCTCCGTACTAGACGACTCGCTGTCAATATACCGTAGTTTTCTCGTTGCCACCGGCTCAAATTCAGAAGCCGTCGTGTCCGATGCAACATCTTTCGGCACCGGTTTTGATACACTCGCACCATCAACCTACATATCGGACATATCCGCCTTTCTTCTAAATTTCTTCTTGCTCGCAGAAGCAGGAGCCACGTTCACACAAAAACCAAGATCAATAAGTCAGAAGCAAAACCAAAAACACGCAAATTCAATACAACAAGGGCAGAAAACAGTATATAAATAATAACAGGTAAGAGTGTTATATTCGGCTATTCCGAATCTTATATATCTACCATCAAACCGCGTTTGACACGAATGAAAATTTGTAACGATTCTTTGAGTTGGTAAATTTTCGTGAGAACTGTGCTACCTTTAAAATCAGACGTGCTCGTCATTAGGTTCTCAACTACCTAAGTGTCAATATGATTATATGGGATAAAAAGTGGGCGTGGCACCTCCTATATAAATTAAATTCAAAATATTTGAACGAATAACTTCAACATCCATGTAAACATTTTGGGTAATAAATTGGGGGACTAACAATGAGGGGAACGGCGTCTCCCATATAGATAATATACAAAAATCCGTTTATATTGGAAACTATTACAGTTAGAATCTTAAATTTTTGCTCGAATAACATTAACATCCATGTAAACATTTTGGGTAATAAATTGGAAATTTACATTTACCCCCATATTCACAAACAATATTTTTATTTTATAAATGGTTTATAAATTAGATTTTGTATGGAAATTTTGTTTTATAAACCTTTTAAAAATAAATTTTTTTGTGAATGTTTGTAAGTAAACATTTAGATAATAACCTGCGGACTTTCCATGGGGCTTGGCACCACATATATAAATTAAATAAAAAATTTAACTGTTAGATAATTAAAAACTTAAAACTGTTAGATAATTAAAATTTTTCATAGATAGATAGATAGATAGATAGATAGATAGATAGATAGATAGATAGATAGATAGATAGATAGATAGATAGATAGATAGATAGATAGATAGATAGATAGATAGATAGATAGATAGATAGATAGATAGATAGATAGATAGATAGATAGATAGACAGATAGACAGATAGATAGATAGACAGATAGACAGATAGACAGATAGACAGATAGACAGATAGACAGATAGACAGATAGACAGATAGACAGATAGACAGATAGACAGATAGACAGATAGACAGATAGATAGATAGATAGATAGATAGATAGATAGATAGATAGATAGATAGATAGATAGATAGATAGATAGATAGATAGATAGATAGATATATAGATAGATAGATAGATAGATAGATAGATAGATAGATAGATAGATTGATAGATAGATAGATAGATAGATAGATAGATAGATAGATAGATAGATAGATAGATAGATAGATAGATAGAAATTGGCGAACTTGCAATAATTTACTTGGCATATTTAACATATTGTTAATATTTAAAACTATTGTGGTTAGGATTTTTCAAAAACTTTAAGTGGGTTTTTTATTTATACTAGAGAATAAACAAAAAAGATTCTATATCCCAAGGCATATAAAATATGAATTATTTTTTAAAAATAAATGTATATATTAAATTTTAGCAAGTAAGAAATAAATAGATCATTAATGTATTATTATATTGAAGGCAATAACTCAAAAGCACCCTTAAACCTAGACTTAAAACTAAATCTTAATAAATATATTAACAAATCTAAAACAAATAATCATAAAACTTACTTAAAACTAAACCTAATTAAAACTTAATACTATTTACAACATAAAGCTAAAATAAATAGTTAAAAGAATAAAATCTATTTAAAACTTAAGGCTAAAATAAATATTTGAAAGACTAAAATAAAAGCTACTTTAAATTGAAATATACATACTGTGAATTAAACCTAAAACTCAAATCATAACCCTAAATTTATAAATAAATATGTATATACGTTTTATAACGTTTTAAAGTAAATTACCCAAGTGTTGCTATTTATCACAATCACATACCCCCTAGCCCGTCAAAACATTGGTCCAATCGAACCGTATACTTATAATAAAAATATAAGTTAATCAGTAAGTGACAAAAAAAAAAACAATACAGTCCACAAAAATAAAACATAAAAACATCCACAATTTACTGAACAAAAATCACAAAAAAACTAACATACTTAAATAAAACATAAATTTTGAACTAAAAGCAAAATAAAACAAAAAAATAAATAAACAAGAAACGATATTAAAACCCAATTTTAAAATCAAACAAACACTCAACGAAACATAGAAGCAATTTTGACAGTGAACGTCAAAATTTGTAATTTAATTTTGTTTTACTTTCCTGTTAATAAAGATAAACCGTAGCTAATCTTTATATAAAAGACTCAAAAGATAAGTATTTTTATTAATAACCCACCCTACACCATAACACTTATCTATTTTTGTATGGAAATAAAATAATTTATTAATAAAAATAAAATTTAACACATTTTTTATTAAAATATTATCAAAACATACCCACATTAAATCACACACTGTATGTTTGCAAAAATAGAATTACAGAAAACATATTACAACAATTAAACACACTTAAATTTACTTACCCAAAATAACAAGTAATTTTTAATATTTACTAACTAAATAAACACTAACAACAAGTACTTGTCGATCATCTCATAGCGGGAAGATTAGCGCAAAGAGGAATCGACAAGGAAAAATTTTTTAAACACACTCGCACATAAGTATAATAGTTAGTACCCTACACCCTAGCAGAGTCGGTAAGTTCAAGTATTTGTAACTTACATTTCCTAATATAATTTTTATATATTTTTAAATTATATATCTTACACTATTTTCGACACATTTGCTATCATATACACCCACCCACTTCATGAAATTTTACTCATTTTTTTTTCTAAAGTGTTGAAAAATAGATATTGACGTCTTTTTAATAGTGCAATATCTTTTACAATTTATTAAGAACCCAACCTAATTTATCTTGCTTGTATACACTACCCGATCCATAACCTAATTATATTCAAATGGATATGAATGCCTTTGATGAGGATTATCGCACTACCCCGGAACATTACCAATCACTACCTGCGCTAAGATTTAAAAACGTGAATTGAGCGAATTATGGTCAAAAATTTATCGTAAATTTTCACTGATTAGGGAATATGCTGATTTAATAGACCCAAAGATAGCTGATGCCATAAATTTTACGGAAATTTTCAAGCATTTTAGATCAGCTAAAAACTTTTATAGAAGCTGTATGATTTCAATTGATGAATCTATTGAGAAAACTACTAAGGCCAATGAAACCCAACCCACTTTACCCGAACCCCCACAACCCAACAATTCTGTTTCAATAAACTTAGCTCGACGATTTTAAGCTTTGGGCCTCTTTCAGAGACCTTTTTAAAACAATATATATTAACAATACCAATTTAAGTGCCGTTGAAAAACTTTTTATTTAAAACAAAAAAACCAGCAGTAAAGCCAAAGAAATTGTTGATAACGCACTTTTGACAAATGACGGCTTTCTTATTGCATGGTATAATTTAGTTTCTCAATATGAGAACAGAAGAATGCAGATTAATGCAGAACTTAAAACCCTACTTAATTTACCCTATGTAAACACCATGTCTTTACAGAGAAAGATTAACTGTTGTATTGCGAATTTAAATTCGTTAGAGACTGATACGGACAATTGAGATCCCCACCCAAAACCCAAACATGTCCATGAAAACAAGAACTATGTTAACAGAAAAGGCAATACACTTCACACAATGGTCAATTTTGAGAACAATGTTCTAAATATACTTTTAGCTCAAGAAACCCAATTTGGTTGGATCTTGACTGGACCGATTGAAGAGTCTCACCAAGCTCGAACCCAACCCACAACACAAAGAGCATTTTCATAATTCAGCTCAGTAACCCTGAATAATTGCATAACCCAAAAACCAAATAAATTTGTTGAAGAATCTAAATGTGAAAGTAATTTCACAAATAAAGTGCAAAATATACCCGATGTGCGTAATAAAGTAAATCTTCCATTTCGTTCCCATAATATAGAATTAAAAAACACTCAAAATATACATTTAAGAACAAAACAATCTGGCATCCCTGTAATGATCAGATAAAAAAATGGTCGGCTAAATCTTATTTACAATTTATTTTAAAAAATTTTAAATTTATATTTAAAATTTTAATATTTTGAACTTTAAACAAATTTGAAAGTGGTATAATTTGGAAAACTATAGTTATTGTTTCACATTTTCCCTAATATAAAAACTTATTCTCAACATATCAAAGATAACCTTAAAAACATATTGTTTTGCGTTGAAGCCGGCAATTGCATTAAAAAAAAAAATAAGTAAAAAAAAAAAATGTCGCCTAATGATAAAATTGTATGTCGGCTAGCTTCATGCGGCAAAAATATTACGAAAACAAAAGGAAGCATATGCTGTGACCTGTGTTCCTAATGGTATCATGCGAGCTGTGTCGGTATCTCTCCTGAGCAACTAGAAGCAATAATTAAAAGTAAAGGTGCGCTTGGATTTAACAACTTTTAAACAGATGGTGATTATGGGGATATCTCCCTTCGTGAAGAATTAGAAAAAGGGCTACAAGGTGTACAAAAAAGTTTGACACTATTTTGGTGAAGTTAAACGAGAGTTAAACAATCAGCTCAAGGAATTAAAAGCTAACGTCAACAAATGCAATGAAATGAATTCCAATCTGGATATTACAACTACAAAGAAATTTACCAATATTGAAAATCAATGTAAACACAACAAAATATGATTGAAATGGTGAAGAATTAAAATGATATACTCCAGAAACGCTTAAATCGATGTAACATTGTTATAAACGCCTTACTTAAAAATCAACCTAATGTAATAAATGTAGTTCAAAACATCTATAAACACTTGAATGTCAACTTAATTAAAAGTGACATTAATGTATGTTTCTTCATTAATAATGAGAATTCTGTGTTTTTGTAAAGTTAAATTCAATGTTCAAAAGAGATGCCATCATGAACAACTTCTTTAAAACCAGAACTTAAAAACTTTCGGATGTTATTGATAGAGACATCCAAAAGAGAATCTTTTTGAACGATCATTTGACACCACGAGCCGGAAAACCTTGTTATAACTGTCGTAAATTGCGTAAGCAAAATAAAATAAAACAAGTAAGAATGCTAAATTCGGCTGTGCCGAATCTTATATACCCTTCACCATAGTGTATTTTAACTTATTAGTTTAAAATACACTAAACATATTAGTTTAAAATACACTATGTTTACACCAAAAGCAAAACAAAATGAACAACAACAACGCTAAACGAAATAAAAAACAAAATACACAAGACAATTAAACCAACAGACATCTAAACATACATAACGAAAAACACAGAAAAACAAAATAAACAACGCAATAAAACCAACCTACATCCAAACATACGAGCAGAATTCACAAAAACAAAATACAGAACTCAATGACGCCAACAGCATACATACAAAACGAAATACACAGCTGAAAAACCAAATACATCTACACACACGTGTACATCTTTTTCTAATATACAGTGTTGTTGTTGCTTATTTAACAAAGCATGAACAAAATATGACATTTTTTTTAAGAAATTTTCAGAGGTTGTCTCGGATTTTTGCTCATATCTCCGTTATTTACCGACCGATTCTCGAAAGCATGTCTAACAGAATTATTGAAGATTCGGATCTCGCCGATATCTGGGGTCCTCTAAAAACTGATTTCAACAGACAGACAGACGGACATGGCTTAATCGACTCCGCTATGTATAAGGATCCAGAATATATATATATACTTTATAGGGTCGGAAAATTATATTATAGAAATTACAAACGGAATGACAAACTTATATATACCCTTCCCACATTCTTGCTGTGTATTTTGTAGTGAACAGACGTGTTTTCTACAAGGTTAAACTCGCGGGTGATTTTCGTAGTGTTTTTATCGGAATTTTTTGGAAAGCGATAGCTCATTTTGAAGCTGGGACTCTCTAGTTTTCGGTGGTGTTAATATTTCGGGAATATCTTAGTGGATGTCGCGGATGCAACCGGATTATAAAATCTTGGTTGCTGGACGATTTGAATTGCGTACACGTGTACGATAAAATATATTAGTGCGTGTGTGTGATTTTTGAATTTTTGAGACTCCTTTGTTCAGCGGAGTCTCAAGGTGACTTTCCGGCTCGAAGGTCAAACTTCGGCGTGTGTTCTAGGTGTTACCAGTCGTGACTTTGCTGTTTGTTGGTGTTGCCAGTCGCGTTTCGCGGTATTGCCAGGAGTTTGTTGCGGCATTGCCAGGTTTGCTTTGCAGTTTGCGGGTGTTGCCAGAGGTGCGGTGTTGCCAGACTGTTGCCAGGGTTGGTGTCTTGGGTGTGTCGGTAAGGCAGTTCGCTTCCGGTTTGGGCCTTAAACCGAAAGTATATGGTAAGGCAGTGGAGTTCCGGTCGGTATTGCAGTTCTGTGGTAAATCAGTGGTAATACGGTTCAGGGTTACCGTAGTGACAGTTTGTATGTTTTCGGTTACCATTGTGCAATTTTGTATCGGGGTGCAATTTGCTCTATCAGTTGGTGTTTTGGTTTTTCTTTACTTTTGCGTTTCTTGAGGGTCTTTTTGTTTATTTTTGTTTTGTGAGGTGCATATTTTGAATATGCAGCCTAGTGCTCAGGCTGGGGGTAAGAGGAAAGGGGGTAGGCCGAGGGGTGATAATTCGGATATCACCGGGGATGAGGCATCCTCTTTTCTGCCTGAGTCGTCCGTGCCATCTTGTACGGATAGTGAGTTCGAGTTGGGTGATGCTGGTGGTAAGCGTCGGAAGCCTGGTTATCCGAGGTTGAAGAGTGACGTGGCGTCTGATAAGGCTGAGGTAGTGCCTGATTCTTTTGTGAGTGCTGAGGATGCACCAAAGGAGCGCTGCTACAGAAAGAAGAAGGGTAAGTCTAAGGAGATGGCTAAGGTTGTCCGGGAAGTTGACTGTAGTGTTGGGGCTTTGAAGGCCATAACGGACGAGTTGACGGGTATTTTGTTGTCGAGTAGTGTGGACTCGACGGTTACCCGTGGTGTCTTGAGACAATCCTCGAGGTATGAGGTTTTGTTAATTACCCTCTTAGCGTAGAACGAGCGTTTGAAGGGCCGCTTAGAGTCCGCTGTCCCAGGGGATGGTCATGCTGTTTTTGTGGCTCCCAAGCCCGTTGGGGCTAAGGCTCCAATTGCAGCTTCTGAAACAATATTTAAACCCAATTTAAAAGTCAAACAAACACTCAACGAAAAATAGAAGCAATTTTGACAGTGAACGTCAAAATTTGTAAAACAATTTAATTTTGTTTTACTTTCCTGTTAATAAAGATAAACCCTAGCTAATCTTTATATAAAAGACTCAAAAGATAAGTATTTTTATTAATAACCCACCCAACACTATAACACTTATCTATTTTTGTATGGAAATAAAATAATTTATTAATAAAAATAAAATTTTACACATTTTTTATTAAAATATTATCAAAACATACCCACATTAAAATAGAATTAAAGAAAACATATTACAACAATTAAACACACTTAAATCTACTTACCCAAAATAACAAGTAATTTTTAATATTTACTAACTAAATAAACACTAACAACAAGTACTTGTCGATCATCTCATAGCGGGAAGATTAGCGCAAAGAGGAATCGACAAGGAAAAATTTTTTAAACAAACTCGTACATAAGTATAATAGTTAGTACCCTACACCCTAGCAGAGTCGGTAAGTTCAAGTATTTGTAACTTACATTTCCTAATATAATTATACCCTACACCACTATAGTGGGGAGGGTATTATAAATTTGTGCTGATGTTTGTAAAATACAAAAATATTGGTCCAATACCCACCTTAAAGTATATCGATCGATTCAGAATCATTTTTTGAGTCGATTAAGACATGTCCGTCCGTCCGTCTGTCCGGCTGGCTGTCCATGTAAACCTTGTGCGCAAGGTACAGGCCGCAATTTTCAAGATAATTTGATGAAATTTGGACCAAGCATGTTTTTTGGCACAGGAACGAAGCCTAAAATGGTTGAAATCGGTCCATTATTTCACCTAGCCCCCATACAACCGTACCTCCCGATTTGAACTTTTTATGCCATAATTACGTCAAATATTCTGCTATCTCTTTAAAAATTGGCGCAAAGAAGTTTTATATAAGTATAAATGACGTTGCAGATTTTCGTAAGGATCGGCCTATATTTGACCCTAGCCCCCATACAAACCCCCCTTCAAAAAATGACTTAAACGTCTAAAATTGACTTGTAACCATTTGTATCGCAATGAAACTCAACAAAACTAACTGTTATTTAGAAATATATCCTTTTCCCAAATTAACCGAGGATCGGCCCATATTTGACCTATATAAAGCCTCATTTAGAAATTTTAGTTTTTATCTATAAATTGCTTAAATATTTTGGAATTATTGGTAATATTCAACATAAAACTTTCTTTATAAAAAATAAAAATTTTATAAAAAGTAAAAATTTTAAAAATATACTCATGGTGTAGGGTATTATATGATCGGCCATGCACGACTATACTTTCCTACTTGTTTTTATATATTTTTATAATATATATTTTACACTATTTTCGACACATTTACTATCATATACACCCACCCACTTCATGAAATTTTACTCATTTTCTTTTTCTAAAGTGTTGAAAAATAGATATTGACTTCTTTTCAATAGTGCAATATCTTTTACAATTTATAAAGAACCCAACCTAATTTATCTTGCTTGTATACACTACCCGATCCATAACCTAAGCTCAAAAATGTCAGATCTAAGATCTTTGGCTGCCGACTTAATGCGTCATATTCAAATGGATATGAATGCCTTTGATAAGGATTATCGCACTACCCCGGAACATTACCAATCACTACCCGCGCTAAGATTTAAAAACGTGAATTGAGCGAATTATGGTCAAAAATTTATCGTAAATTTTCACTGATTAGGGAATATGCTGATTTAATAGACCCAAAGAAAGCTGAGGCCATAAATTTTACTGAAATTTTCAAGCATTTTTGTATGATTTCAATAGATGAATCTATTGAGAAAACTTCTAAGGCCAATGAAACCCAACCCACTTTACCCGAACCCCCACAACCCAACAATTTTGTTTCAATAAACTTAGCTCGAAGCTTTGGGCCTCTTTTAGAGACCTTTTTAAAACAATATATATTAACAATACCAATTTAAGTGCCGTTGAAAAACTTTTTATTTAAAACAAAAAACCAGCAGTGAAGCCAAAGAAATTGTTGATAACGCACTTTTGACAAATGACGGCTTTCTTATTGCATGGAATAATTTAGTTTCTCAATATGAGAACAGAAGAATGCAGATAAATGCAGAACTTAAAACCCTACTTAATTTACCCTATGTAAAGACCATGTTTTTATTTAAGACAACTACAGAGAAAGATTAACTGTTGTATTGCGAATTTAAATTCGTTAGAGATTGATACGGACATTTGAGATCAGATCTTTGTTTATATCTGTTCAACAAAATTACTCCGGGAAACCCGAAGAGAACTTGAAAAAACTCTTCAATGGTCAATTTTGAGAACAATGTTCTAAATATACTTTTAGCTCAAGAAACCCAATTTGGTTGGATCTTGACTGGACCGATTGAAGAGTCTCACCAAGCTCGAACCCAACCCACAACACAAAGAGCATTTTCATAATTCAGCTCAGTAACCCTGAATAATTGCATAACCCAAAAACCAAATAAATTTGTTGAAGAATCTAAATGTGAAAGTAATTTCACAAATAAAGTGCAAAATATACCCGATGTGCGTAATAAAGTAAATCTTCCATTTCGTTCCCATAATATAGAATTAAAAAACACTCAAAATATACATTTAAGAACAAAACAATCTGGCATCCCTGTAATGATCAGATAAAAAAATGGTCGGCTAAATCTTATTTACAATTTATTTTAAAAAATTTTAAATTTATATTTAAAATTTTAATATTTTGAACTTTAAACAAATTTGAAAGTGGTATAATTTGGAAAACTATAGTTATTGTTTCACATTTTCCCTAATATAAAAACTTATTCTCAACATATCAAAGATAACCTTAAAAACATATTGTTTTGCGTTGAAGCCGGCAATTGCATTAAAATAAAAAATAAGTAAAAAAAAAAATATGTCGCCTAATGATAAAATTGTATGTCGGCTAGCTTCATGCGGCAAAAATATTACGAAAACAAAAGGAAGCATATGCTGTGACCTGTGTTCCTAATGGTATCATGCGAGCTGTGTCGGTATCTCTCCTGAGCAACTAGAAGCAATAATTAAAAGTAAAGGTGCGCTTGGATTTAACAACTTTTAAACAGATGGTGATTATGGGGATATCTCCCTTCGTGAAGAATTAGAAAAAGGGCTACAAGGTGTACAAAAAAGTTTGACACTATTTTGGTGAAGTTAAACGAGAGTTAAACAATCAGCTCAAGGAATTAAAAGCTAACGTCAACAAATGCAATGAAATGAATTCCAATCTGGATATTACAACTACAAAGAAATTTACCAATATTGAAAATCAATGTAAACACAACAAAATATGATTGAAATGGTGAAGAATTAAAATGATATACTCCAGAAACGCTTAAATCGATGTAACATTGTTATAAACGCCTTACTTAAAAATCAACCTAATGTAATAAATGTAGTTCAAAACATCTATAAACACTTGAATGTCAACTTAATTAAAAGTGACATTAATGTATGTTTCTTCATTAATAATGAGAATTCTGTGTTTTTGTAAAGTTAAATTCAATGTTCAAAAGAGATGCCATCATGAACAACTTCTTTAAAACCAGAACTTAAAAACTTTCGGATGTTATTGATAGAGACATCCAAAAGAGAATCTTTTTGAACGATCATTTGACACCACGAGCCGGAAAACCTTGTTATAACTGTCGTAAATTGCGTAAGCAAAATAAAATAAAACAAGTAAGAATGCTAAATTCGGCTGTGCCGAATCTTATATACCCTTCACCATAGTGTATTTTAACTTATTAGTTTAAAATACACTAAACATATTAGTTTAAAATACACTATGTTTACACCAAAAGCAAAACAAAATGAACAACAACAACGCTAAACGAAATAAAAACAAAATACACAAGACAATTAAACCAACAGACATCTAAACATACATAACGAAAAACACAGAAAAACAAAATAAACAACGCAATAAAACCAACCTACATCCAAACATACGAGCAGAATTCACAAAAACAAAATACAGAACTCAATGACGCCAACAGCATACATACAAAACGAAATACACAGCTGAAAAACCAAATACATCTACACACACGTGTACATCTTTTTCTAATATACAGTGTTGTTGTTGCTTATTTAACAAAGCATGAACAAAATATGACATTTTTTTTAAGAAATTTTCAGAGGTTGTCTCGGATTTTTGCTCATATCTCCGTTATTTACCGACCGATTCTCGAAAGCATGTCTAACAGAATTATTGAAGATTCGGATCTCGCCGATATCTGGGGTCCTCTAAAAACTGATTTCAACAGACAGACAGACGGACATGGCTTAATCGACTCCGCTATGTATAAGGATCCAGAATATATATATATACTTTATAGGGTCGGAAAATTATATTATAGAAATTACAAACGGAATGACAAACTTATATATACCCTTCCCACATTCTTGCTGTGTATTTTGTAGTGAACAGACGTGTTTTCTACAAGGTTAAACTCGCGGGTGATTTTCGTAGTGTTTTTATCGGAATTTTTTGGAAAGCGATAGCTCATTTTGAAGCTGGGACTCTCTAGTTTTCGGTGGTGTTAATATTTCGGGAATATCTCGGTGGATGTCGCGGATGCAACCGGATTATAAAATCTTGGTTGCTGGACGATTTAAATTGCGTACACGTGTACGATAAAATATATTAGTGCGTGTGTGTGACTTTTGAATTTTTGAGACTCCTTTGTTCAGCGGAGTCTCAAGGTGACTTTCCGGCTCGAAGGTCAAACTTCGGCGTGTGTTCTAGGTGTTACCAGTCGTGACTTTGCTGTTTGTTGGTGTTGCCAGTCGCGTTTCGCGGTATTGCCAGGAGTTTGTTGCGGCATTGCCAGATAGATAGATAGATAGATAGATAGATAGATAGATTGATAGATAGATAGATAGATAGATAGATAGATAGATAGATAGATAGATAGATAGATAGATAGATAGATAGAAATTGGCGAACTTGCAATAATTTACTTGGCATATTTAACATATTGTTAATATTTAAAACTATTGTGGTTAGGATTTTTCAAAAACTTTAAGTGGGTTTTTTATTTATACTAGAGAATAAACAAAAAAGATTCTATATCCCAAGGCATATAAAATATGAATTATTTTTTAAAAATAAATGTATATATTAAATTTTAGCAAGTAAGAAATAAATAGATCATTAATGTATTATTATATTGAAGGCAATAACTCAAAAGCACCCTTAAACCTAGACTTAAAACTAAATCTTAATAAATATATTAACAAATCTAAAACAAATAATCATAAAACTTACTTAAAACTAAACCTAATTAAAACTTAATACTATTTACAACATAAAGCTAAAATAAATAGTTAAAAGAATAAAATCTATTTAAAACTTAAGGCTAAAATAAATATTTGAAAGACTAAAATAAAAGCTACTTTAAATTGAAATATACATACTGTGAATTAAACCTAAAACTCAAATCATAACCCTAAATTTATAAATAAATATGTATATACGTTTTATAACGTTTTAAAGTAAATTACCCAAGTGTTGCTATTTATCACAATCACATACCCCCTAGCCCGTCAAAACATTGGTCCAATCGAACCGTATACTTATAATAAAAATATAAGTTAATCAGTAAGTGACAAAAAAAAAAACAATACAGTCCACAAAAATAAAACATAAAAACATCCACAATTTACTGAACAAAAATCACAAAAAAACTAACATACTTAAATAAAACATAAATTTTGAACTAAAAGCAAAATAAAACAAAAAAATAAATAAACAAGAAACGATATTAAAACCCAATTTTAAAATCAAACAAACACTCAACGAAACATAGAAGCAATTTTGACAGTGAACGTCAAAATTTGTAATTTAATTTTGTTTTACTTTCCTGTTAATAAAGATAAACCGTAGCTAATCTTTATATAAAAGACTCAAAAGATAAGTATTTTTATTAATAACCCACCCTACACCATAACACTTATCTATTTTTGTATGGAAATAAAATAATTTATTAATAAAAATAAAATTTAACACATTTTTTATTAAAATATTATCAAAACATACCCACATTAAATCACACACTGTATGTTTGCAAAAATAGAATTACAGAAAACATATTACAACAATTAAACACACTTAAATTTACTTACCCAAAATAACAAGTAATTTTTAATATTTACTAACTAAATAAACACTAACAACAAGTACTTGTCGATCATCTCATAGCGGGAAGATTAGCGCAAAGAGGAATCGACAAGGAAAAATTTTTTAAACACACTCGCACATAAGTATAATAGTTAGTACCCTACACCCTAGCAGAGTCGGTAAGTTCAAGTATTTGTAACTTACATTTCCTAATATAATTTTTATATATTTTTAAATTATATATCTTACACTATTTTCGACACATTTGCTATCATATACACCCACCCACTTCATGAAATTTTACTCATTTTTTTTTCTAAAGTGTTGAAAAATAGATATTGACGTCTTTTTAATAGTGCAATATCTTTTACAATTTATTAAGAACCCAACCTAATTTATCTTGCTTGTATACACTACCCGATCCATAACCTAATTATATTCAAATGGATATGAATGCCTTTGATGAGGATTATCGCACTACCCCGGAACATTACCAATCACTACCTGCGCTAAGATTTAAAAACGTGAATTGAGCGAATTATGGTCAAAAATTTATCGTAAATTTTCACTGATTAGGGAATATGCTGATTTAATAGACCCAAAGATAGCTGATGCCATAAATTTTACGGAAATTTTCAAGCATTTTAGATCAGCTAAAAACTTTTATAGAAGCTGTATGATTTCAATTGATGAATCTATTGAGAAAACTACTAAGGCCAATGAAACCCAACCCACTTTACCCGAACCCCCACAACCCAACAATTCTGTTTCAATAAACTTAGCTCGACGATTTTAAGCTTTGGGCCTCTTTCAGAGACCTTTTTAAAACAATATATATTAACAATACCAATTTAAGTGCCGTTGAAAAACTTTTTATTTAAAACAAAAAAACCAGCAGTAAAGCCAAAGAAATTGTTGATAACGCACTTTTGACAAATGACGGCTTTCTTATTGCATGGTATAATTTAGTTTCTCAATATGAGAACAGAAGAATGCAGATTAATGCAGAACTTAAAACCCTACTTAATTTACCCTATGTAAACACCATGTCTTTACAGAGAAAGATTAACTGTTGTATTGCGAATTTAAATTCGTTAGAGACTGATACGGACAATTGAGATCCCCACCCAAAACCCAAACATGTCCATGAAAACAAGAACTATGTTAACAGAAAAGGCAATACACTTCACACAATGGTCAATTTTGAGAACAATGTTCTAAATATACTTTTAGCTCAAGAAACCCAATTTGGTTGGATCTTGACTGGACCGATTGAAGAGTCTCACCAAGCTCGAACCCAACCCACAACACAAAGAGCATTTTCATAATTCAGCTCAGTAACCCTGAATAATTGCATAACCCAAAAACCAAATAAATTTGTTGAAGAATCTAAATGTGAAAGTAATTTCACAAATAAAGTGCAAAATATACCCGATGTGCGTAATAAAGTAAATCTTCCATTTCGTTCCCATAATATAGAATTAAAAAACACTCAAAATATACATTTAAGAACAAAACAATCTGGCATCCCTGTAATGATCAGATAAAAAAATGGTCGGCTAAATCTTATTTACAATTTATTTTAAAAAATTTTAAATTTATATTTAAAATTTTAATATTTTGAACTTTAAACAAATTTGAAAGTGGTATAATTTGGAAAACTATAGTTATTGTTTCACATTTTCCCTAATATAAAAACTTATTCTCAACATATCAAAGATAACCTTAAAAACATATTGTTTTGCGTTGAAGCCGGCAATTGCATTAAAATAAAAAATAAGTAAAAAAAAAAAATATGTCGCCTAATGATAAAATTGTATGTCGGCTAGCTTCATGCGGCAAAAATATTACGAAAACAAAAGGAAGCATATGCTGTGACCTGTGTTCCTAATGGTATCATGCGAGCTGTGTCGGTATCTCTCCTGAGCAACTAGAAGCAATAATTAAAAGTAAAGGTGCGCTTGGATTTAACAACTTTTAAACAGATGGTGATTATGGGGATATCTCCCTTCGTGAAGAATTAGAAAAAGGGCTACAAGGTGTACAAAAAAGTTTGACACTATTTTGGTGAAGTTAAACGAGAGTTAAACAATCAGCTCAAGGAATTAAAAGCTAACGTCAACAAATGCAATGAAATGAATTCCAATCTGGATATTACAACTACAAAGAAATTTACCAATATTGAAAATCAATGTAAACACAACAAAATATGATTGAAATGGTGAAGAATTAAAATGATATACTCCAGAAACGCTTAAATCGATGTAACATTGTTATAAACGCCTTACTTAAAAATCAACCTAATGTAATAAATGTAGTTCAAAACATCTATAAACACTTGAATGTCAACTTAATTAAAAGTGACATTAATGTATGTTTCTTCATTAATAATGAGAATTCTGTGTTTTTGTAAAGTTAAATTCAATGTTCAAAAGAGATGCCATCATGAACAACTTCTTTAAAACCAGAACTTAAAAACTTTCGGATGTTATTGATAGAGACATCCAAAAGAGAATCTTTTTGAACGATCATTTGACACCACGAGCCGGAAAACCTTGTTATAACTGTCGTAAATTGCGTAAGCAAAATAAAATAAAACAAGTAAGAATGCTAAATTCGGCTGTGCCGAATCTTATATACCCTTCACCATAGTGTATTTTAACTTATTAGTTTAAAATACACTAAACATATTAGTTTAAAATACACTATGTTTACACCAAAAGCAAAACAAAATGAACAACAACAACGCTAAACGAAATAAAAAACAAAATACACAAGACAATTAAACCAACAGACATCTAAACATACATAACGAAAAACACAGAAAAACAAAATAAACAACGCAATAAAACCAACCTACATCCAAACATACGAGCAGAATTCACAAAAACAAAATACAGAACTCAATGACGCCAACAGCATACATACAAAACGAAATACACAGCTGAAAAACCAAATACATCTACACACACGTGTACATCTTTTTCTAATATACAGTGTTGTTGTTGCTTATTTAACAAAGCATGAACAAAATATGACATTTTTTTTAAGAAATTTTCAGAGGTTGTCTCGGATTTTTGCTCATATCTCCGTTATTTACCGACCGATTCTCGAAAGCATGTCTAACAGAATTATTGAAGATTCGGATCTCGCCGATATCTGGGGTCCTCTAAAAACTGATTTCAACAGACAGACAGACGGACATGGCTTAATCGACTCCGCTATGTATAAGGATCCAGAATATATATATATACTTTATAGGGTCGGAAAATTATATTATAGAAATTACAAACGGAATGACAAACTTATATATACCCTTCCCACATTCTTGCTGTGTATTTTGTAGTGAACAGACGTGTTTTCTACAAGGTTAAACTCGCGGGTGATTTTCGTAGTGTTTTTATCGGAATTTTTTGGAAAGCGATAGCTCATTTTGAAGCTGGGACTCTCTAGTTTTCGGTGGTGTTAATATTTCGGGAATATCTTAGTGGATGTCGCGGATGCAACCGGATTATAAAATCTTGGTTGCTGGACGATTTGAATTGCGTACACGTGTACGATAAAATATATTAGTGCGTGTGTGTGATTTTTGAATTTTTGAGACTCCTTTGTTCAGCGGAGTCTCAAGGTGACTTTCCGGCTCGAAGGTCAAACTTCGGCGTGTGTTCTAGGTGTTACCAGTCGTGACTTTGCTGTTTGTTGGTGTTGCCAGTCGCGTTTCGCGGTATTGCCAGGAGTTTGTTGCGGCATTGCCAGGTTTGCTTTGCAGTTTGCGGGTGTTGCCAGAGGTGCGGTGTTGCCAGACTGTTGCCAGGGTTGGTGTCTTGGGTGTGTCGGTAAGGCAGTTCGCTTCCGGTTTGGGCCTTAAACCGAAAGTAGGTAAGGCAGTGGAGTTCCGGTCGGTATTGCAGTTCTGTGGTAAATCAGTGGTAATACGGTTCAGGGTTACCGTAGTGACAGTTTGTATGTTTTCGGTTACCATTGTGCAATTTTGTATCGGGGTGCAATTTGCTCTATCAGTTGGTGTTTTGGTTTTTCTTTACTTTTGCGTTTCTTGAGGGTCTTTTTGTTTATTTTTGTTTTGTGAGGTGCATATTTTGAATATGCAGCCTAGTGCTCAGGCTGGGGGTAAGAGGAAAGGGGGTAGGCCGAGGGGTGATAATTCGGATATCACCGGGGATGAGGCATCCTCTTTTCTGCCTGAGTCGTCCGTGCTATCTTGTACTGATAGTGAGTTGGAGTTGGGTGATGCTGGTGGTAAGCGTCGGAAGCCTGGTTATCCGAGGTTGAAGAGTGACGTGGCGTCTGATAAGGCTGAGGTAGTGCCTGATTCTTTTGTGAGTGCTGAGGATGCACCAAAGGAGCGCTGCTACAGAAAGAAGAAGGGTAAGTCTAAGGAGATGGCTAAGGTTGTCCGAAAAGTTGACTGTAGTGTTGGGGCTTTGAAGGCCATAACGGACGAGTTGACGGGTATTTTGTTGTCGAGTCGTGTGGACTCGACGGTTACCCGTGGTGTTTTGAGACAATCCTCGAGGTATGAGGTTTTGTTAATTACCCTCTTAGCGTAGAACGAGCGTTTGAAGGGCCGCTTAGAGTCCGCTGTCCCAGGGGATGGTCATGCTGTTTTTGTGGCTCCCAAGCCCGTTGGGGCTAAGGCTCCAATTGCAGCTTCTGAAACAATATTTAAACCCAATTTAAAAGTCAAACAAACACTCAACGAAAAATAGAAGCAATTTTGACAGTGAACGTCAAAATTTGTAAAACAATTTAATTTTGTTTTACTTTCCTGTTAATAAAGATAAACCCTAGCTAATCTTTATATAAAAGACTCAAAAGATAAGTATTTTTATTAATAACCCACCCAACACTATAACACTTATCTATTTTTGTATGGAAATAAAATAATTTATTAATAAAAATAAAATTTTACACATTTTTTATTAAAATATTATCAAAACATACCCACATTAAAATAGAATTAAAGAAAACATATTACAACAATTAAACACACTTAAATCTACTTACCCAAAATAACAAGTAATTTTTAATATTTACTAACTAAATAAACACTAACAACAAGTACTTGTCGATCATCTCATAGCGGGAAGATTAGCGCAAAGAGGAATCGACAAGGAAAAATTTTTTAAACAAACTCGTACATAAGTATAATAGTTAGTACCCTACACCCTAGCAGAGTCGGTAAGTTCAAGTATTTGTAACTTACATTTCCTAATATAATTATACCCTACACCACTATAGTGGGGAGGGTATTATAAATTTGTGCTGATGTTTGTAAAATACAAAAATATTGGTCCAATACCCACCTTAAAGTATATCGATCGATTCAGAATCATTTTTTGAGTCGATTAAGACATGTCCGTCCGTCCGTCTGTCCGGCTGGCTGTCCATGTAAACCTTGTGCGCAAGGTACAGGCCGCAATTTTCAAGATAATTTGATGAAATTTGGACCAAGCATGTTTTTTGGCACAGGAACGAAGCCTAAAATGGTTGAAATCGGTCCATTATTTCACCTAGCCCCCATACAACCGTACCTCCCGATTTGAACTTTTTATGCCATAATTACGTCAAATATTCTGCTATCTCTTTAAAAATTGGCGCAAAGAAGTTTTATATAAGTATAAATGACGTTGCAGATTTTCGTAAGGATCGGCCTATATTTGACCCTAGCCCCCATACAAACCCCCCTTCAAAAAATG
>NC_060949.1:4787269-4790749 GCF_022045245.1 Lucilia cuprina
GGAAAGGATAGATCAGTGGATGTGTCACACTAATGACACTTTGTTGGGTCGACGTCGTGAGACTAGATCCAGCAAAGTGAAGTGGTGGACCCGTGAGCTAGATCAGATGCGAAGGTCCGTCAGGCGTCTCCGGAAGCGATTCCAGAGGGCCAGATGTACTAACGAAGAGGACGAGTGAAGAGACTTTGTACGTATATGCAGGGGAAGAAGCAGACGTGAGGACTTGGAATGCCTCCATGTTGGCGATAATGTATTTCAACATGGGGGGATTGCATGGACTTGTTGTTAGGGGGTTTCTTTCCAAGGGAAGAGGGTGTCCTGAATAATTGCATAACTCAAAAACCCAATAAATTTGTTGAAGGATCTAAATGTGAAAGTAATTTCACAAATAAAGTGCAAAATATACCCGATGTGCGTAATAAAGTAAATCTTCCATTTCGTTCCCATAATATAGAATTAAAAAACTCTTAAAATATACATTTAAGAACAAAATAATCTGGCATCACTGTAATGATCAGATAAAAAAATCGTGGTCGGCTAAATCTTATTTACAATTTATTTTAAAAAATTTTAAATTTATATTTAAAATTGTAATATTTTGAACTTTAAACAAATTTTAAAATGGTGTAATTTGGAAAACTATAGTTATTGTTTCACATTTTCCCTAATATAAAAACTTATCCTCAACATATCAAAGATAGCCTTAAATACATATTGTTTTGCGTTGAAGGCGGCAATTGCATTAAAATAAAAAAATAAGTAAAACAAGTAAGAGTGCTATATTCGGCTGTGCCGAATCTTATATACCCTTCACCATAGTGTATTTTAAACATATTTTATAAACTTTAAATTTTTTCCCGACTACATTATTATTACATCAAAAGCTAAACAAAAAGAACAACAACAACAACGCTAAACGAAATAAAACACAAAATACACAAGGCATCTAAACCAACAGACATCTAAACATACATAACGAAAAACACTGAAAAACAAAAACAAAAACAAGTAAGAGTGTTATATTCGGCTATGCCGAATCTTTTATACCCACCATCAAATCACTGTTATATAAATGAACTTTGATATTTTGAATATTTTATTATTATATATCGATATTAATGAGAACATCAGTTCCTTATTTGTTTAAATTTTCATCGATCTTCTTGTGTTTTGAAGCCATTAAGGAGCATTAAAGTCATAAAATATGGTAGTGAGATTTTAAATCAAAATTGTTTTATGTCGAGTTGCATTGCGGTATTCGTATTTTTCGCGTCATTTTCTGGGGCGGAATTTATATGCGGGACTGATCCTCATAAAAATTGATAGAGAGATTTCGGTTCCTATAATATTAGCATAAATCTACTAGTATTTTTAAGCCAGTACTGAGCTTTAAAGTCATTTCCTGAAGGGGCCTTATATGGAGGTAGTGTCAATTATAGACCGATCTCCGTAAAATTTTGTAGAACGATCTTGGTTCCTACAGCTCAGGTTTATATCGAATTTCATCGCTTTACTCGTTTTTTATTGCTTTACTCGTTTTTTTGATGGGGACATTATATGGGGGTAGGTCAATTAAGGCTCGATCCACATAAAATTAAGTTAAGAGTTTTTGACTGGCAAGAAACTTGATTGAGTCAAATTTTATTACTATTCTCGTATTTTTAAGCCAGTAATGGGCCTTAAAGTATTTTCTGATAGGGACCTTATGATATGGCTAGGGTCAATTAAGGCCTGTTCCACATAAAATTTGGTAAAGAGATTTTAGCTTGTAAAAAACTTACTTCTATGAAATTTCATTGATATACTCGTATTTTTAAGGCAGTAATAAGCGTTAAAGTATTTTTATGGAGGGGACCTTATATGGGGTGTAGGGTCAATTATAGACCGATCCACATAAAATTTGGTGGAAAGGTTTTGGTTCCTAAGATACATACTTATGTCAAATTTCTTTGCTATATTAGTATTTGTACGCCCATAATTAACGTTAAAGTCGTTTTCTGAAGGGGCCTTATATGGGGGGAAGGGTCAATTGTGAACCGATCCACATAAAATTTGGTAAATTTTGACTTGTATAAATCTTACTTCTATGTAATTTCATTGCTATAACCCGATTTTTAAGCCAGTAATGAGCATTAAAAAAAATTTATGGGGGATTTCTTATGGGGGGTAGTGTCAACTATGGGCCGATCCACATAAAATTTGGTAGAGAGATATTGCCTAGTCTAAAACTTATTTCTGAGAAATTTGGTAAAGAGATTTTGGCTGTAATGAGCGTCATAGTAATTTTATGGAGGGTCTTTATATGAGGGGTAAGGTCAATTATGGACCGATCCACATAAAATTTCATAAAGATTTTTTGGCTAGTAAGATACTTCCTTATATCAAATTTCATCGCTATATTCGTTTGTTTAAGCCAGTAATGAGCGTTAAAGTCATTTTTTGAAGGGGATCTTATATGGAGGGTAGGGTCAATTATGGACCGATCCACATAAAATTTCATAGATAGATTTTGGCTAGTAAGAAACTTACTTATGTCAAATTTCATCGCTATACTTATATTTTTAAGCGAGTAATGAGCGTTAAAGTAATTTTCTGAAGGGGACGTTATATGGGGCGTAGGGTCAATTATGGACCGATATACATAAAATATGGTTAAGAGATATTGGCTTGCATAAAACTTATGTGTGTCGAATTTCATTGCTATATTCCCATTTTTAAGCCAGTAATGAGCGTTAAAGTAATTTTCTGAAGGGGACCTTATATGGGGGGTAGGGTGAATTATGGACCGATCCACATAAAATTTCATAGAGAGGTTTTGGCTAGTAAAAAACTTACTTTTGTCAAATTTCATTGCTATACTTGTATTTTAAAGAGAGTAATGAGCCTTAAAGTCATTTTCTGAAGGGGACGTTATATGGGGGGTAGGGTCAATTATGGACCGATATACATAAAATTTGGTTGAGAGATATTGACTTGCATGAAACTTATGTGTATCGAATTTCATCGCTATATTCCCATTTTTAAGCCAGTAATGAGTGTTAAAGTCATTTTCTGAAGGGGACCTTAAATGGGTGGTAGGGTCAATTATGGACCAATCCACATAAAATTACATAGAGAGGTTTTGGCTAGTAAAAAGTATACTTTTGTCAAATTTCATTGTTATACTTGTATTTTTAAGAGAGTAATGAGCGTTAAAGTCATTTTCTGAAGGGGACGTTATATGGGGGGTAGGGTCAATTATGGACCGATATACATAAAATTTGGTTGAGAGATATTGACTTGCTTGAAACAGTAATCAGCTATTTAGTCATTTCCTAACGGGGACCTTATATGGGGGGTAGGGCCAATTATGGTCCTATGTCCGCCATAGTCCAGAAATATTTTTCAGACGTCAAAAAACTGACCTATGCGAAATTTTGTGGTATTTGCTTCATAAACAACGAATTTGTGAATATTTGAAGCTATTTATACAATATTCCG
>NC_060949.1:4790849-4800420 GCF_022045245.1 Lucilia cuprina
TCAAATAGTTCTAGAATTTATAAGTTACATTGAACACTAGTTCAACTATAACTGTTGCTGAAAACTTATTAGAAATACTTAAGAACACAACAATGTTCCCAAAAAACTCGTTGTAAAAATAAAAGCGATATAATTATTTCCATGATTCTTTTTAAAAATCATCAAATAAATTTTCTATATAATAGAAAATTGATTAAGAATTATAGAAAATTGAAATTATAGAAAATTGATTGACAATTTTCATTTATTCGAACGATTAATCGTCAAAAATTAATCTATTAACCGAACGACGATTGATCGTTTGAATACTCTAGTTTGGATGTAGGTTGGTTTTATTGCGTTGTTTATTTTGTTTGTCTGTGTTTTTCGTTATGTATGTTTAGATGTCTGTTGGTTTAAATGTCTTGTGTATTTTGTTTTTTATTTCGTTTAGCGTTGTTGTTGTTCATTTTGTTTTGCTTTTGGTGTAAACATAGTGTATTTTAAACTAATATGTTTAGTGTATTTTAAATTAATATGTTTAAAATATACTATGGTGAAGGGTATATAAGATTCGGCACAGCCGAATATAGCATTCTTACTTGTTTTATTTTATTTTGCTTACGCAATTTACGACAGTTATAACAAAGTTTTCCGGCTCGTGGTGTCAAATGAGCGTTCAAAAAGATTCTCTTTTGGATGTCTGTATCAATAACATTCGATGTTATTGTATCAATAACATTCGACATTCTTTCAATTAAGTTGACATTCAAGTGTTTAAAGATGTTTTGAACTACATTTATTACATTAGGTTGATTTTTGCGTAATCCGCTTATAACAATGTCATATCGATTTAAGCGTTTCTGGTGTATATCATTTTGATTTTTCACCATTTCAATCATATTTTGATGTGTTTTACACTGATTTTCAATATTGGTAAATTTCTTTGTAGTTGTAATATCCAGATTGGAATTCATTTCATTGCATTTGTTGACGTTAGCTTTTAATTCGTTGAGCTGATTGTTTAACTCTCGTTTAACTTCCACCAAAATAGTGTCAAACTTTTTTTGTACACCTTGTAGCCCTTTTTCTAATTCTTCACGAAGGGAGATATCCCCATAATCACCATCTGTTTAAAAGTTGTTAAATCCAAGCGCACCTTTACTTTTAATTATTGCTTCTAGTTGCTCAGGAGAGATACCGACACAGCTCGCATGATACCATTTGGAACACAGGTCACAGCATAAGCTTCCTTTTGTTTTCGTAATATTTTTGCCGCATGAAGCTAGCCGACATACAATTTTATCATTAGGCGACATACTTTTTTTTTACTTATTTTTTATTTTAATGCAATTGCCGGCTTCAACGCAAAACAATATGTATTTAAGGTAATCTTTGATATGTTGAGGATAAGTTTTTATATTAGGGAAAATGTGTAACAATAACTATAGTTTTTCAAATTATATCACTTGAAAATTTGTTTAAAGTTCAAAATATTACAATTTTAAATATAAATTTAAAATTTTTTAAAATAAATTGTAAATAAGATTTAGCCGACTACGATTTTTTTATCTGATCATTACAGTGATGCCAGATTATTTTGTCCTTAAATGTATATTTTTAGTGTTTTTTAATTCTATATTATGGGAACGAAATGGAAGATTTACTTTATTACGCACATCGGGTATATTTTGCACTTTATTTGTGAAATTACTTTCACATTTAGATTCTTCAACAAATTTATTTGGTTTTAGGGTTATGCAATTATTCAGGGCACCCTCTTCCCTTGGAAATACATTATCGCCAACATGGAAGCATCCCAAGTCCTCACATCTGCTCCTTCCCCTGCAAATACGGTAAACCGCACCCCAGGCGTCATCCCTATTGTCCCGTACAAAGTCCATCCACTCGTCCTCTTTTACCCTAATAATCTCGTCCTTATACGTTCGTAAAGCAGAACGATAGTCAGCAGTACGCTGAACTAGATCTTCAGCGTTAGTACATCTGGCCCTCTGGAATCGCTTCCGGAGACACCTGACGGACCTTCGCATCTGATCTAGCTCACGGGTCCACCACTTCACTTTGCTGGATCTAGTCTCACGACGTCGACCCAACAAAGTGTCATTAGTGTGACACATCCACTGATCTATCCTTTCCACCTGGTCATCTATCGTCAGTGCCCTAAAGTCCTCAATCGGCACTTTTGAGGCCACCATACGAGAGCATCCCGCGTTCGCGTCCAAACCAAAGATTACAAGATAACTACTCCCAAGGAGTAGCACCGAATCCATGTAACTTAAGTACGGCTCTAAGGGCTCCCTAAACCTACAATAAATGCTAGCCAAAAGCATCCTACCAAACTTCCCCTCTACCGACACACACACACCCCATTGGCTACAACTAACTACTGTACTGTCAACGTCCTTATCCATAACTATAACTAAAAGGCACAATTACGGCAATGTATCGCATTCGAGCAGCGGGCCATACCATGGCCAGTCTGTCCACAACTCCGGCAAACCTCGTCCTTAAAACGACAGTTTCTCACCATATGGTCAAAGCCAAGGCAGCGGTAACAAGATGGCACAGCATCTTGCGGACGAACTACGAAGCTAAACTATTTAACATAACAGCATCCAACGTCCAACAATAGCTGCATAGCCTCCTCACAGCCCTCCAAAACAACGTTAACCACGCCACTAGTCGTCTTCCATGGTGCCGACACCAAACGGACAGACCTTTTAAACTCCTGAGGAGACATCTTATGCCTGAAATTCATGGCATAAAGCTCCTCCATAAACTCGTCCACAGACAGTTCGGAATGAACGCGCTGGACCACAACTCTAGGGCCCAGTTTCTGGCTCACGGACACCTCCAAACCAACCTCCGCAAACTTCGCATTAGCAGCAACCTTCTCCCGCTCAGCTACCGATGGAGTCCTAATGACGGCTCCACCACCACGAGTCGGCTTTATCTCGTGGACACGGACTCCCAATGTGGGACCAACCTCCGTGACCACCTTCTCCACTACCTGATCCGCAGGAACACCCTTCCCCTTTACCACCACCGACCATGTCTCCACCGGTTTACGTACCACCGGTGGAGTAACCAACACCTCTGACACAGCAGCAGGGGCCACCGAAGTAGCAGCCTTAACCCCAACGGGCTTGGGAGCCACAAAAACAGCATGACCATCACCTGGGACAGCGGACTCTAAGCGGCCCTTCAATCGCTCGTTCTCCGATAAGAGGGTCATTAACAAAACCTCATACCTCGAGGATTGTCTCAAAACATCACGGGTAACCGTCGAGTCTACACCACTCGACAACAAGATACCCGCCAACTCGTCCGTTATGGCCTTCAAAGCCCCAACACTACAGTCAACTTCTCGGACAACCTTAGCCATCTCCTTAGACTTTCCCTTCTTCTTTCTGTAGCCGCGCTCCTTTGGTGCATCCTCAGCACTCACAAAAGAATCAGGCACTGCCTCAGCCTTATCAGACGCCACGTCACTCTTCAACCTCGGATAACCAGGCTTCCGACGCTTACCACCAGCATCACCCAACTCGAACTCACTATCCGTACAAGATGGCACGGACGACTCAGGCAGAAAAGAGGATGCCTCATCCCCGGTGACATCCGAAGTATCACCCCTCAGCCTACCCCCCTACCACTTACCCCCAGCCTGAGCACTAGGCTGCATATTCAAAATATGCACCTCACAAAACAAAAATAAACAAAAAAACCCTCAAGAAACGCAAAATAAAGAAAAACCAAAACACCAACTGATAGAGCAAATTGCACCACCAGCAAAAATAAATGACAAATTTGCCCCAATACAAAATTGAACAATGGTAACCCAAAAGATACAAACTGTCACTACGGTAACCCTGAACCGTATTACCACTGCTTTACCACAGAACTGCAATACCGACCGGAACTGAACTTACCCACTTCCGGTTTCAAATCAAAACTGGAAGTGAACTGCCTTGTCGACTTAGTGAAAACACCTACACTACCTTACCGACTTAGCCGAGACACAAATGCACTGCCGTACCACCTACCTCTGGCAACACCCTCAAACAGCAATACAAACCTGGCAATGCCGCAACAAATGCCTGGCAATACCGCAAATCGCAAGTGGTAACACCAACAAGCAGCAAAATCACAACTGGTAACCAGCGTTGCCACTTTGGTTATTATTAACCAAAATTGGTTATTTTTATTTTGCATGTGTACATGTGAATTATTTTTTCGTTTTGGTTATTTTTTGCAAGTAATTGAACTAAATGCTGTTTGCTTTTATTCTAAAAATAAAATTTAAGAAAAAAACCTCTTTTATCTCTAGTTTTAAATCAACTATGTAAATACACATATCGTCATTATTTTGAATTTTGGTAATATGTGGATTTTTTTACTATTCGAAATTTTTTTATTACTGCAATTTGTACATCTACTGTGCATAAAGCTATTTTTCAATATCTTAATTGGTTTGGGATTTAGCAAAAGTACCTATACATTTTCCACATATTAAATGAGTTGATTTAAATCATAACAACACATTAATGTTATTTTATTTACACTAGCCAATCTAACACCGTGAATAATTGATCCTCTCTATCCTTTTGATGCATCCATTAACTTAAAATTGCTTTATGGGTCGATTCAAACACGTCCGTCCTTCCGTTAATATTTCTATTGGAACTTTTTATGCAAAGAACTCGAGGTACTTATATGAAACAAGTAAGAGTGCTATATTCGGCTGTGCCGAATCTTATATACCCTTCACCATTGTGCATTTTAAACATCTTTTATAAATTTTAAATTTTTTCCCGACTACATTATTATTAAATCAAAAGCTATCGTAAAAAATTGTTTTAAAAAGCACTTGGAAAAAATTTGTGTTAGTTTTAAATTCCAAACCTACATTATTCGCTTAAAAATTATTCTACAATAACTTACAATCTACTCTCATATAATGAAAACGTTTTAAATACTTTTTTCTATTCATTAAATAATATATTTGCAAAACAAAAGGGAAAATTATTTTATTTTAACATAAAATGCAAATCATATTTTTTTGCTGTGTATTTTAGTAGAAAATACACAGCTGAATAAAACCAAATACATCTACAAATGCAAATCATATTTTTTTGCTGTGTATTTTAGTAGAAAATACACAGCTGAATAAAACCAAATACATCTACACACACACGTGTACATCTTTTTCTATATACAGTGTTGTTGTTGCTTTTATAACAATTTTTTGATGAAATTTTCAGAGGTTGTCTCGGATTTTTTTCATATCTCCGTTATTTACCGACCGATAAATTTTAAATAGCGATCATCTCGAAAGCATGTCTAATAGAATTATTAAAGATTCGGATCTCGCCGATATCTGGGGTCCTCTAAAAACTGATTTCAACAGACAGGCAGACGGACAGACAGATGGACATAGCTTAATCGACTATCTATAAGGATCCAGAATATATATACTTTATAGGGTCGGAAAATTATATTATAGAAATTACAAACGGAATGACAAACTTATATATACCCTTCTCACGAAGGTGAAGGGTATAAAAACGAAGTAGGCTGTATTTCGCATTTCTATTTTTATGAAATTTGGTGGGAATAGTCTACGTACTTAGTAGATTATGTCCTCTAAATTTAATTTAATAATTGCAACTTCTGTACCTATTTGAAATTTTGCATAAACAGATACTGTGGTAATTTGACGAAATTCTAGGATAAATTATTTAATAAGAATTAATAAAGTATTTACTGCTAATTGATGTAAGAATAGTATCACAATTTCTTTAAAGTATTAATCAACTGACATTTTAAGTAACACAGCTAAGGAAAATTAAATTGTATTGTCTACAAAAGTTGTAATAACATATAATCTCGTACGACGAACAATAATCGCGATATATGCAAAGATTTCATACTCATGACCTTTGACTTCTACTAAATATCTCACCATGACTTTTAGTTCTTTATTTACATTTTCTAGATGATGTTGTCTTTTTGTTTTTATTTTACCGTCTTAAATTTTAAATTTTGGTCAATTTGTCGGATAATTTGGATAGATTACGTTTACAAATATTGCTGAAGTTATGAATGTAAAACTGAAATATTTTGTCAAAATATTTTTAGTTGACCCAGTTTGCGGTCAACAATTTCACCTTGCTTAAAAATCATGTATATCGATAAAATTCAATATGAAAAAGTTTTTTTTTGGAAATGTATTTGTCAAAGTTTATGAGGATCGGTATATAATTGACTCTATCCCTCATAAAAAGTCTCCTCAGAAAATGACTTTAAAGCTCACAATGTACTGCAATATAGCAACAAAATTCAACATAATCAAGTTTTAAAGGAACTAAAATATCTGTCAGATTTTATGAGAATTAGTCCATCATTGACCATACGTCTCATAAAAGATCCCCTAGAGAAAGTTACTTTAACACTCATAACTGTTTTCATAATAGCAGTTTAGCGACGAAATTTTAATATAGTTACAAGTTCCACTTCAGAAAATGAATTTGTTATTTTAATGTCCAAATGTAAACTATAAAAGTGCTTATTTGATAATTACATTATTTTGAAATCAATGTTTAAAATAAATGCTTATTTAATAATTTCATTGTTTTGAAATCGATCTTAGGTTTATTGTTCTACTTTTTTAAAACAAAGCTTGACCACCCGCAATTGTTATAATTCCCCCATCGTTAGAGTGAGGCTCCGACGAAGTTACAATAAAGGTTCTTGTCTTTAAAGTTTTTATATAGATTACAATTAAAATAGCAACAAGAATAGTGAAAATAGTCAAACTACTGCCCGTATTAATTAAAGTATTCATAAATAATTTATGTTTAACAATTTTCATAGTCTCGTTAAAGTGTATATCTTTTATGGTGAGATCAGGAAATGACATATTATCCTTCCCGATTTTTAAAATAAATTTTTCCAAAACAAACATTTCTTTTACATTCATTTTATAATTTTCATAAGTTTTTGATTTTGTTTCAATAACAGAATTTTCAAATTTTACGAGATATGTTCAAAAATCCTCCAATTTGTGTGAACTTTTACAGTTCGTAATGATTTCGTCCCGATAGTGCTTAAATATTAGTAAACCAGGGTAAATTTCCTTTTCCTCTTGGTCCCCTGTCACATTCATATTACACCTATGTTCTAAGTTCTTCACAATGTTCGTCAGGCAGTCATCTTTTATTTGTTCCAACCTTCCGTACTCCAAGGTATTGATCTGTATACGTTATCCCGATGGACGAAAACAGTATCTTCCCTAACAATCAGGGTTCTATTCTCGTCATCAGGCAGGGGTTCAAAAGCAACCTCCGAAAATGATTCGTTAAGAAACCTTGGAATGCTTAATGTCAAAATTATAATGTCTTCTCTATAAGTCACAGAAACCTTAGTTTGAAGATAACTTTAGATAGGTTTATTGTTCTACTTTTTAAAACAAAGCTTGACCACCCGCAATTGTTGATAACAGTATTGTGTTTTGGTTTGTATGTATGCATGTTTGTACACAATGCTGTGGACAAACATGCAAGTTTTTATCAGACGCATGCATTAAAAATTATTGTCCAGCTTTTATCTTAGAGTTATTTTTGTCTTGATATTTTTTATTTTGTCTTACATGTGTCTTATAATACTTGTGTCCTGTCCTAGCGGTTACAACGTGTTCCTCGTCAACTTTCCTACTATCTATTTTTCTGTACCTTCTATGATTTTGGCCTCCTCTAACTTTCCTAATATAGTTTACACCTTCTTCTAATGTTACATCGGATCTATCCTTATTTAATCTATTTATATACTCTTCTTTCTTTTTAATCATCAAATTGCGTATCTTATCATATTTCTCCTCATTAATTTTTTCACTCAAAAAATCTATCGGTTTGATCCTGGTTGTACTGTGTATTGTATTATTGTAAAATCCCATTATTCTCAAAATTTTCTCTTCTGTAGTTTCATTCTCATTTCTATCATCGTGCCTCAGAAGTCTTAAGTGTTCATTTATAGTGTTGTGTAGTCTTTCAATGTCCGAAAATAGTAGCTGTGAGTTCTCATCATAATTTGTAAGTAATGGATAGATTCTATCCACTAATCAAGTGAAAGTGTTCAAATCGTCCTTATTTCCGTCATAGTGTGGCAAGGTATTTAAATATTTAATTGGTCTATCTGAGGGTTTGCCATTTTCTTACTTTGTCTCTTTCAATTGTCAATTTATTAGTCCACACAAACAAAAAAATCCTACAATAAAATTCCCTTATGTATATTAAACTTTCTATGTATATTAAACTTTAGTCTTACGATTATATATATAATATTAAACTCAAGACTTATGATTATATATGATATTAAACTTAAGGCTTACGATTACTGCTTGATTACTAGTTGGTTGTGATTTCAGTTCTTCCTTCAGTAGTGATTTTGATTCTTCCTTCAGTGAATTCTTAGCTATGATTTTGATTCTTGGCTATGATTTTGATTTTTCGTTCTGTGCCTTCTTGGCTGTGATTTTGATTCTTCATTAAGTGCTTCCTTGGTAGTGATTTTGATTCTTCCTTCACATAATTTTAGTAATTTATTTTATTTATTATTATTATATATTATTCTCACAGTTCAATTATTCTTTCATAGTTCAGCAGTGTAGTTGTTTTTTTCTCTTTTTTTATACTTGATGTTTAGTATATTTTCATAGTTTAATACAGTTTAAGTTATTTAAAACATCACAGTCTAATTATATATTCGTAGTTTAATATAGCTTAAGTTATTATATTGTCACTTTATTTAAAATATTTCTTCTTTTTTTTCGTGTTTTTTTTTTTTTTGTTAACTGGATTTTTAAAATACGATTTTTCGTATTATTATTTTATTCTCTGTATACTTATTTTTGGGATTAACTATATAAATTTTTTTCACTGAAATGAATCATTAATAAGATCTTTCTTATTAGTATTTTTCTTATTAGTATTACTTAATAAGATCTTTCTTATTATTATTCGTTTCACTGAATTCTTAATACGATCTTTCGTATTATTTTTAGGATCCTTTCACCGACTGCGCCAATTATAGTGTTGATGTTTTGGGAGTGAGTATAATACTAAACTTTATTTAATTTTCTTGAATCTTAAATCTAAAAAAGTGCTTATTTGATAATTACATTACTTTGAAATCAATGTTTAATATAAATGCTTATTTAATAATTTCATCGTTTTGAAATCGATCTTAGGTTTATTGTTCTACTTTTTAAAACAAAGCTTGACCACCCGCAATTGTTGATAACAATATTGTGTTTTGGTTTGTATGTATGCATGTTTGTACACAATGCTGTGGACAAACATGCAAGTTTTTATTTTAATGGAATTTATGTTAAATTTTAGTGTTAATATTTATACGTATGTTTGTTTTAGTTTTTGCGAGCAAGCGTTTTTATTATGTTGCAACATTTTTTTATGTTGAACTTAAGTTTTTGTGGGCAAGCGTTTTTATTGATCGATTTCATGTGAATTATAATATGATTAATATACTTAAATTATTACATTATTAGGGTGATTAA
>NC_060949.1:4800520-4805933 GCF_022045245.1 Lucilia cuprina
CTATCCCTCATAAAAAGTCTCCTCAGAAAATGACTTTAAAGCTCACAATGTACTGCAATATAGCAACAAAATTCAACATAATCAAGTTTTAAAGGAACTAAAATATCTGTCAGATTTTATGAGAATTAGTCCATCATTGACCATACGTCTCATAAAAGATCCCCTAGAGAAAGTTACTTTAACACTCATAACTGTTTTCATAATAGCAGTTTAGCGACGAAATTTTAATATAGTTACAAGTTCCACTTCAGAAAATGAATTTGTTATTTTAATGTCCAAATGTAAACAAATAAAAATAATTTTGTTTACTTTTTTCTTAATTTGGTTATTTTTTATTTGGATTTTGGTTAGAAAAAAACGTTTTTTGTGGTAACACTGCTGGTAACACCAAGCACACAGGCCGAAGTTTGACCTTCGAGCCGAAAGTCACCTTGAGACTCCGCTGAACAAAGGAGACTCAAAAATTGAAAAGTCACACACACACTAATATATTTTATCGTACACGTGTACGCAATTTAAATCGTCCAGCAACCAAGATTTTATAATCCGGTTGCATCAGCGAAATCCACCGAGATATTTCCGAAATATCGATCAAAAACACTACGAAAATCACCCTCGAGTTTAACCTTGTAGAAAACACGTCTGTTTACTATAAAATACACAGCAAGAATGTGGGAAGGATATATATAAGTTTGTCATTCCGTTTGTAATTTCTATAATATAATTTTCCGACCGTATTAAGTATATATATTCTGGATCCTTATAGATAACGGATTCGATTAAGCCATGTCCGTCTATCTGTCTGTTGAAATCAGTTTTTAGAGGACCCCAGATATCGGAGAGATCTGAATCTTCAATAATTCTGTTAGACATGCTTTCGAGAATCGATCGGTAATCCGAGACAACCTTTGAAAATTTCATCAAAAAATGTCATATTTTTTTCATGCTTTGTTAAATAAGCAACAACAACACTGTATATTAGAAAAAGATGTACACGTGTGTGTAGATGTATTTGGTTTTTCAGCTGTGTATTTCGTTTTGTATGTTTGGATGCTGTTGGCATCATTGAGTTGTGTATTTTTTTGTGAATTCTGCTAGTATGTTTGGATTAGGGTATTCAATTATTCGGGTTTTTGTCTTATTCGGTTTATTCGACAAATAATTATTTGAGGTTTTACGTTAGCCGGTTAATAATCGGATAATTAAAAATTATTCGGTTATTCGAATGAAAGGAAACTAGATGTTATTATTGCTATTAATAATAATTTTCTTCATATACACCCAGTAACAATTTTGAAAAAAGCATTTACATATGGAAAAGTTGATAAGCATTTCATGTTTGAAAATAACTTTTGCACGGTTTATAAAGAAAAATATTATTTTCACTTCAATTCTTTGTTAAGTTTTTATTAAATACTAGAAATTATTCCTGTTTATGTGAAATGCTTTTCTATATAAAGACATTACTGTTTTTAAGATTTTCAAATAGTTCTAGAATTTATACGTTACATTGAACACTAGTTCAACTATAACTGTTGCTGAAAACTTATTAGAAATACTTAAGAACACAACAATGTTCCCAAAAAAACTGGTTGTAAAAATAAAAGCGATATAATTATTTCCATGATTTCTTTTCAAAAATCTTCAAATACATTTTCTATATTATAGAAAATTGATTAAGAAATTAAGAAAAGAAGAAAATTTATTATAAAAATATTAAATTTGTAGAAAATACACAATAATTTTACTACTAAATAGTAAGTTTTTCTTAATCGGTTAATTGATAGAAATCATTCGGATTATTCGTTATTTGAAATTTGATAATTTTCATTTATTCCAACGATTAATCGTCTAGTTTGGATGTAGGTTGGTTTTATTGCATTGTTTATTTTGTTTTTCTGTGTTTTTCGTTATATATGTTTAGATGTCTGTTGGTTTAATTGTCTTGTGTATTTTGTTTTTTATTTCGTTTAGCGTTGTTGTTGTTGTTGTTGTTCATCATACCCTACACCACTTTAGCGGGGAGGGTATATTGGGTTTGTGCTCATGTTTGTAACATAGAAAAATATTCGTCCAATACCCACCTTAAAGTATACCAATCGGCTTAGAATCATTTTCTGAGTCGATTAAGCTATGTCCGTCTGGCCGGCTGGCCGGCTGGCTGGCTGGCTGTCCATGTAAACCTTGTGCGCAAGGTACAGGGCGCAATTTTGAAGATAATTAGATGAAATTTGGCACACCCGCTTCCAAGGACGAAGCCTATTAAAAATGGTTATAATCGGTCCATTATTTCGACTAGCCCCCATACAAACGTACCCCCAAATAGGGCCTTTTGGCTTATAATTAATTTAAATGATCTATTATGTCAACAAAAGTCGACAAAACTTAGTTTTATAGAATTTCGACTAGCCCCATACAACCGTACCCCCCAAATAGGGCCTTTTGGCTTATAATTAATTTAAATGATCTATTATGTTAACAAAAGTCGACAAAACTTAGTTTTATAGAACTTTAAATGACACTATAGATTTTTGTAATGATCGGGCTTCATTTGATCCTATCCCCCATACAAACTCTCCTTCAGAAAATGACTTAAAGGTCAAAATTCACTTACAAACACTATTAACACTTTTAAATTTTACATAAATATTATTGAAGAAGACTTAACTCCCCCTACCAACATTTTTAAGGATAGGGCCATATTTTACCCTACTCCCTTTGAACCCTCTTGTAAAAAAATCTTTTTTTGCCAAAATAAAAGTAAAAATTCTCCGAAATAAAGTTAAAAAAAAACAAACCAAAAGCTTTATTTTTTAAATAATCCCCATTTTTAACATACATACAGGTGTAGGGCATTATATAGTCGGCTACGCCCGACTATACATTCATAATTGTTTTGTTTTGCTTTTGGTGTAAACATAGTGTATTTTAAACTAATATGTTTAGTGTATTTTAAACTAATATGATTAAAATACACTATGGTGAAGGGTATATAAGATTCGGCACAGCCGATTATAGCATTCTTACTTGTTTTATTTTATTTTGCTTACGCAATTTACGACAGTTATAACAAAGTTTTCTGGCTCGTGGTGTCAAATGATCGTTCAAAAAGATTCTCTTTTGGATGTCTGTATCAATAACATTCGACAGTTTTAAAGTTCTGGTTTTAAAGTAGATGTTCAACACAGAATTCCCATTATTAATGAAGAAACATACATTTATGTCACTTTCAATTAAGTTGACATTCAAGTGTTTAAAGATGTTTTGAACTACATTTATTACTTTGGGTTGATTTTTGGGTAAACCGTTTATAACAATGTCACATCGATTTAAGCGTTTCTGGAGTATATCATTTTGATTTTTCACCATTTCAATCATATTTTGATGTGTATTACACTGATTTTCAATATTGGTAAATTTCTTTGTAGTTGTAATATCCAGATTTGAATTCATTTCATTGCATTTGTTGACGTTAGCTTTTAATTCGTTGAGCTGATTGTTTAACTCTCGTTTAACTTCCACCAAAATAGTGTCAAACTTTTTTTGTACACCATGTAGCCCTTTCTTAATTCTTCACGAAGGGAGATATCCCCATAATCACGATCTGATAAAAAGTTTTCCTTGCAAGGGCAGTTGTTAAATCCAAGCGCACCTTCACTTTTAATTATTGCTTCTAGTTGCTCAGGAGAGTCGGTATCTCTCCTCAGCTCGCATGATACCATTTGGAACACAGGTGTTCATTTTAATGAACAAAACATCCATCCCTGATGTCATACAACACACAAAAGTTAGCTGCAGTTTTATTATCGTCACTTCAAAAATAAATAAAAAAAAAAACATTTTTAAGAGGGCTTAAAGGGAGTAGGGCAAAATATGGCCCTATCCTTAAAAATGTTGGTAGGGGGAGTTAAGTCTACTTCAATATTATTTATGTAGAATTTAAAAGTGTTATTAGTGTTTGTAAGTGAATTTTGTCAAGTCATTTTGTTTAAGTCATTTTCTGAAGGGGAGTTTGTATGGGGGATAGGGTTAAATGAAGCCCGATCATTACAAAAATCGGTAGTGTCATTTAAAGTTATATAAAACTAAGTTTTGTCGACTTTTGTTAACATAATATATCATTTAAGTTAATTATAAGCCAAAAGGCTCTATTTGGGGGGTTTTTAACCATATTCAATAGGGATTTTAACCATATTCAATAGGCTTCGTCCTTTTGCCAAAAGAAGCGTGTGTGCCAAATTTCATCCAATTATCTTGCGACCTGTACCTTGCGCACAAGGTTTACATGGACAACCAGCCAGACGGACGGACGGACATAGCTTAATCGACTCAGAAAATTCTAAGCCGATCGGTATACTTTAAGGTGGGTATAGGACGAATATTTTTGTATGTTACAAACATCAGCACAAACCCAATATACCCTCCCCACTAAAGTGGTGTAGGGTATAAAGTGCTAACGAAAATAAACAATACAAAAAGGAACAAAAAAATTTGTGCGTTAAAATATAACAATATACAAATAATTAAAAGCAATTTAATAAAAAACAATTATGGTTTACAAATAAATTAAATAATAACACACAAGAACAACAACAAAAAAGTGCACAAAAAATACAACACAACATTATTAAAATATTTAAACAATAATTGTGAACAAAAAACAATACCCATAAAATACAAATTAACACTTATTTATATACATACATTTATATTGAACAAAAATTATTAACACAAAACATTATAACAAAATATTACAAAATTATCCAAATAAATAAAAAAAAACACATTAAAATATATACACACAAAGTACATATTACGACCGTGACAATTACAACAACACTACCCATATTATCAACACGCATCATAGCGGGAAGACGACACAAAGAGGAATCGACAACACAAGGAATTTTTTTATTATTTTTTATAATTTTGTGGTTTGTACCCTACCCCCAGCAAAAAAGGTGAGTCCAAATTTTTGCTATTTATACAAAATTTTTTATTTCCAATTTCTTTTGCAAATTTGTTCCATTACTTTTCAGCAATATAATATAAATTTTTCATTTTAAACCCACCCAACCCCTTTTAAAATATTTAACCCTTTATATAAAAAAGTTTAAAATATTTTTATATTGTTTCTATGGAATTTATATTGCATATAAAGTTAATTAGCGCACACATTAACGAATTAATACCCAATTGGAAATTTTGCCAGCTGGAACTCACACTTTTTTCAATTTTTTAAAAATTTCTTTATAGAAATATATATTTTTTGAGAATTCTCTTTTTGTGATTTTTTTCCGAAAACCCAATATGTCTACCCTAGAGTCTGTGACCGCCGATTTGTTAAGATATATCCAAACGGATTTAAAGTCGTTTGATGAAGATATCGCGCTACCCCGGAAAGTTTCCGATC
>NC_060949.1:4806033-4807365 GCF_022045245.1 Lucilia cuprina
GATCGGAAACTTTCCGGGGTAGCGCGATATCTTCATCAAACGACTTTAAATCCGTTTGGATATATCTTAACAAATCGGCGGTCACAGACTCTAGGGTAGACATATTGGATTTTCGGAAAAAAATCACAAAAAGAGAATTCTCAAAAAATATATATTTCTATAAAGAAATTTTTAAAAAATTGAAAAAAGTGTGAGTTTTTTGCTTTAGCTGTTCAAAAAAATTACTTTTGTTCCAGCTGACAAAATTTCCAATTGGTTATTAATTCGTTAATGTTTGCGCTAATTAACTTAATATGCAATATAAGTTCCTTAGAAACAATATAAAAATATTTTAAACTTTTTTATATAAAGGGTTAAATATTTTGAAAGGGGTTGGGTGGGTTTAAAATGAAAAATATTTTATATATTATATTGCTGAAAAGTAATGGAACAAATTTGCAAAAGAAATTGGAAATAAAAATTTTGTATAAATAGCAAAAATTTGGACTCACCTTTTTTGCTGGGGGTAGGGTACAAACCACAATAATATAAAAAATAATAAAAAAAATTTCTTGTGTTGTCGATTCCTCTTTGTGTCGTCTTCCCGCCATGATGCGTGTTGATAATATGGGTAGTGTTGTTGTTGTAATTGTCGACGGTCGTAGTATGTACTTTGTGTGTATATATTTTAATGTGTTTTTTTATTTATTTGGATAATTTTGTAATATTTTGTTATTATGTTTTGTGTTAATAATTTTTATTCAATATAAATGTATGTATATAAATAAGTGTTAATTTGTATTTTTTGGGTATTGTTTTTTGTTCACAATTTTTGTTTAAATATTTTAATAATGTTGTGTTGTATTTTTTTGTGCACTTTTTTGTTGTTGTTCTTGTGTGTTATTATTTAATTTATTTTTAACCATAATTGTTTTTTATTAAATTGCTTTTAATTATTTGTTGTTTTAAAACTTTAAATATTTTAACGCACAAATTTTTTTTGTTTATTTTTGTATTGTTTATTTTCGTTAGCATTTTTTATTTATGTTTAGGGTAATTTGTTTTTTAGTTTGTAGGGTACTATTTATTAATTTATTTATATTGTGAACTTTTATATGTTATTTATTATTTATTCTTTTTAATTTGTGGACTGTGTCACTGTTTCACTTCACTTTTTAACGGTTCGTGAGGACCAATGTTAATACGGGTTAGAAAAGGTAGGGTATAGATTAGTCTTAAGTAGCGTGTAAGTAAATAAAACTCTTTTCTTTTTCTTTTCACAAACGTTATAAATTCATATGTTTATTGAACTCTAACGGGTAAGTATTTAATATATAGAGTAAGTATTTAATA
>NC_060949.1:4807465-4809710 GCF_022045245.1 Lucilia cuprina
TGTTGAAATCAGTTTTTAGAGGACCCCAGATATCGGCGAGATCCGAATCTTCAATAATTCTGTTAGACATGCTTTCGAGAATCGGTCGGTAAATAACGGAGATATGAGTAAAAATCCGAGACAACCTCTGAAAATTTCATCAAAAAATGTCATATTTTGTTCATGCTTTGTTAAATAAGCAACAACAACACTGTATATTAGAAAAATATGTAGATGTATTTGGATTTTCTGCTGTGTATTTCGTTTTATATGTTTGGATGCTGTTGGCGTCATTGAGTTCTGTATTTTGTTTTTGTGAATTCTGCTCGTATGTTTGGATGTAGGTTGGTTTTATTGCGTTGTTTATTTTGTTTTTCCGTGTTTTTCGTTATGTATGTTTAGATGTCTGTTGGTTTAATTGTCTTGTGTATTTTGTTTTTTATTTCGTTTAGCGTTGTTGTTCATTTTGTTTTGCTTTTGGTGTAAACATACTGCATTTTAAACTAATATGTTTAGTGTATTTTAAACTAATGTGTTTAAAATACACTATGGTGAAGGCTATATAAGGTTCGGCACAGCCGAATATAGCATTCTTACTAGTTTTATTTTATTTTGCTTACGCAATTTACGACAGTTATAACAAAGTTTTCAGGCTCGTGGTGTCAAATGATCGTTCAAAAAGATTCTCTTTTGGATGTCTGTATCAATAACATCCGACAGTTTTAAAGTTCTGGTTTTAAAGTAGTTGTTCATGATGGCATCTCTTTTGAACATTGAATTTAACTTTACCAACACAGAATTCCCATTATTAATGAAGAAACATACATTAATGTCACTTTCAATTAAGTGGACATTCAAGTGTTTAAAGATGTTTTGAACTACATTTATTACATTGGGTTGATTTTTGGGTAAACCGTTTATAACAATGATGTGATTTAAGCGTTTCTGGAGTATATCATTTTGATTCTTCACCATTTCAATCATATTTGATGTGTTTTACACTGATTTTCAATATTGGTAAATTTCCTTGTAGTTATAATATCCAGATTTGAATTCATTTCATTGCATTTGTTGACGTTAGCTTTTAATTCGTTGAGCTGATTGTTAACTCTCGTTTAACTTCCACCAAAATAGTGTCAAACTTTTTTTTGTACACTTGTAGCCCTGTTTTTAATTCTTCACGAAGGGAGATATCCCCATGATCACCATCTGATAAAAAGTTTTCCTTGCAAGGGCAGTTGTTAAATCCAAGAGCACCTTTACTTTTAATTATTGCTTCTAGTTGCTCAGGAGAGATACCGACACAGCTCGCATGATACCATTAGGAACACAGGTCACAGCATAAGCTTCCTTTTGTTTTCGTAATATTTTTGCCGCATGAAGCTAGTCCACATACAATTTTATCATTAGGCGACATATTTTTTTGTTTTACTTATTTTTTTACTAGCTGATTGTACCCGGCGTTGCCCGGGTTTCCCAAATCCAAAAAAAAAAAACAGATTAAATATGAATTGCAATATAATTTTTTATTAAAAAACTCTATTTTTAGTTATCATCACGATTTTAAAACACTTCTATAAACCACGTTAACTGTTTTTCTGTTTGGAGTAAATATATACAAATTTCGACTACTGGAAACACGTGAGCATGCAACGTACAATTGGCCATGTGAAAAACATGGTGTCTCTAAGTGTAACCCCGCAAATTTTAATGTAATTGCAAATGCCAATTTAACCGGAAATTGTCACCGTTTAAAGTGAAATGGCAATTCTGTTGGTTTGATAGGTATACGTGGAATAAAAGCATTTTCTCCCTTTGCTGAGCCTGTTAATATAGTTGCCCCAATGAGATTAGGGCTATGGTGAGTTATTCTTAACCTCGTTCCATTACATAGCTTTGGTGCATTAAGATTTCTCATAAGAATTATTGGAACACCAACTTTGAGCTCCAATTTATGGGACGGAACTCTTGACATCTCGATTGAGTTGAGAAATTCGGGTGGATATGTTGTAAATTGTCCTTCATCAACGACGGTATCAATGGACTTACAAATTTTACTTTCGCCAGAAATTATACACATTATATTTATGATTAATGTGATCCACTATATTATTTGTCGGTGCTAACAATGCTCTTTCCCATAACCAAGCATCATTACATAAGTTATCATTAATAGCTGGATAAATTTTAGAAATAAGTTCTTCTTCAGAAGATATCAAATTGCAAAACGTTGGCTTAAATAAATTTTCATCATTGACGTCATTAA
>NC_060949.1:4809810-4812310 GCF_022045245.1 Lucilia cuprina
CGAATTGGTACTCTTGCACTTCCTGTCGTTATTGTACGGGTGGTGTAGGGGGCGTTGGTGGACGCATTGTATTCACCCGGTGTTGAGAGCACCGTGAGCTTAGACCGTCAAGGTAGGCGCTCACATTAATCACTGACAATTCAATACCCTTCCCACGAAGATGAAGGGTATACAAATTTCTTTTTATAAATGCTGATACATCAAAAGCCAAAATTACATTTAATAATAACAACGTAAAAATATTCTCGATAAGTGAATATATGAGTTCTTTGGGATTTCTTAATATCCAAAGATTGCTGAACATTTTAATGATGAATAACATCAAAACAACATTGGAATAATATTTTTAAATACCTTATAATTACTATGTTATACACCATATTAATATTTCATTTGCCTCGTCATACTTTTTTTGATTAAAAGTATGATGCAGAGTATGTTTCTCTTATACTTTCGAATTACAATTTATAAAATCTAAATTTTATAAATTTAAAAATTTTATTTATTTTTTCTTCTTTTATAAACTGAATACAATTCTATAGATCGAAAGTTAGTCATTATTTAGGGCTATGCCAAGTACATAGTTTTAAATGATGACGGGAGCTTGTTACATTTTTTATATATATTTTTTTAATTAACTTTGATTTATGCTATTAATATTGTAAATAATTTAGCTTCACTTGTATATAAACATTTATTAATTAATATTACCATTTGAAATTATAATTTGCATTTATAGAATATTTTAGTATTTAACATAAACTTTATGATGGAAAACCTAGGTACACTTGTAAATGATAACAGCATACTGAAAAATATTTCTTTACAATTTAGTAATCGCTTAAAAATAGGGCATATTAATATCAGAAGTCTAAATCCATCTATACGTAATTCAAAGTTTGATGAATTTAAATACATAATGAAAGATTCGGTTATGGACATTACTGCTGTCTCAGAAACTTGGCTGAAATCATACATATCGGATGGATCTATTAGAATCCCAAATTATAATGTAATTAGCAGGGAAACCGAAAACATGCTCTAAAAAAAGTGTTTTAAGCGCTTTAAATATGCCTTAAAAAAACTCAAAATATGCTCTTAAAATTTAAAATATATGCTCCAAAAATAATTTTTTTTATTATTTTTTAACATTGAAAAGCTCAAAAAGACTGAAATTATAATGAAATAATAAATGTTTAATGTCATATTCTATATCCTACAACATTTTTTTATAAATGTTTCATCTCATAGTTTGAAGAACTAGTATAATAGAATTCCGTTTTACATCAGATAACCAATAAATAACATAAAAAAATAGAATTTTATTTTTTTAAATAAAGTATTGAAAAAAAATTAAAAATGTATAAAAACGAAAAAAAAACGAAAACATCAAAATATGCACTAAAAGAGTAAAATATGCTCCAAAAACTCGAAAATATGCCTTTAATATGCTAATAAGTCAAATCATGCAAAATTATGCTCTTATGGGTAAAATATGCAAAAATATGCTCTAACAAATCGATGCCAAAATTCTCAAATTGGTCTGAAACGTGTAAATATCTTATCCATGAGTCCATACGACGCACCACAAAAACATGCATTTGCATATTTTGGTTTCCCTGGTAATTAGAAATGATAGACAAGACAATATGAGGGGTGGTGGCACAGCAATATATGTAAAAGTTGGTTTGCGTGTGAGGGAAATATTAAGAATTTCAGATCCAAATTATTTTGAAAGTCTTTTTGTGGAGGTAAAATGTGGGAATAAAGATGTTCTGGTGGGCGTTGTTTATTCACAACATGGAAATTTGGATGGTTTAGAAAGTACTTTGGGTGATTTATGTAGTAGATATGGAAGTTCTGTTATTTTGGGGTGACTTTAATTATAACCTCTTTTGTCCTTCAAGGGCAAATCTAGTTAGAGAAATTTGTCAAAGTATTAATTTGTCTTATTTACATAATCGAAAACCTACTAATTTTGATAGAAGAAACAATACGACATCATTAATTGACTATACGCTTGTTAGTAATTTTGATTTGATTACATGCTTAGGTCAGTTCATGACCTCACTTTCAGACCATGCCTTCATATGCTTATGTTTGAATTTGGACATGGATATCATGAACCGTATTATCGAATATAAAGATTATGAGGCCATTGATTATGGAAGGTCTCAAATATTTTGTCTTCGCCAATCTGGGAGGATATATATCATACGAATAATACGAACAATCAATTATAAATATTTTACAATTTGATAAATACTATTCATGATGTTGTTCCAACTAAGGTAAAAAAATTAAGGATGACATGAACTTCTGTAATTTAAAGGATGTTAATGATGCTAGAAATATGAGGGACTTAGCATATAGGGCATACAGAGAGAATTCGGATTCTAGATCTTGGAACACATACTGTAGATATAGAAACAGATTAAAAAAAATTGAGCAGACATAAGGCTGAATACTGGTCTTCAAGATTTGATAGTTGTGATAATAG
>NC_060949.1:4814810-4879290 GCF_022045245.1 Lucilia cuprina
TCTAACGTTACTGACTGACTGACTGATTGACTGATTCATCATCGCACAGCCTAAACGGTTAAAGCTAAAGAGCTGAAATTTGGACAGGGGGTTGGTCTCCCACCAAATAGATCCACTAAGACGGGATTTTTGGAAATTCGAATGTTTAGGGGGTAAAAAAGGGTAAAAACGGGTAAAATCGGTAACCTCATAGTTTAAAGCTTATCGTCGTTCATTTAAAAAATAAGCGGACAGGTGTCTGGTACTTTTTTCAATTTCGGCCCCTTTAGGGAATAAACGGGTAAAAACTGTATTTTGGTACTTTTTTTGCACCCCATGTATCTTTTAAACCAGTGAACATTCAAACAATATTTTTGACTCCTTCATAACTTGACGAAAAAATAAAAATATAAATTTAGTACTTTTTGTTTATTCGGATGTTTAAGGGGTGAAAATTGTACCTATTTTTGGTACTTTTTTCATAAAACATTGATTTGGTTTATTAACTTATACATATAAATACGTAATAACGGGCTCCCACTACGATGTTGCAACATTTTGGAATAGAATTTTTATTTCGTTAATGAAAATAAGCATGTAAAGCCCGGAGTAAATGAGAATCTATAAAAGAGGACTTTTTGGTACTTTTTCGTTCTTCAAAAGGTACTTTTTGAATTTCCTATAATATTGAACCTAGAAACATGAAATTAAGTATGTAGAGGATGGATTAAGTGAGAACCTATTAAAGGGGACTTTTGGTACTTTTTCGTTCTTCAAAAGGTACTTTTTAAGTTTTCTATAATATTAAATCTAGAAACATGAAATTAAGTATGTAGAGCCCGGAGTAAATGAGAATCTATAAAAGGGAACTTTTTGGTACTTTTTGTTCTTCAAAAGGTACTATTTGAATTTCCTATAATATTGAACCAAGAAACATGAAATTAAGAATGTAGAGCCCTGAGTAAATGAGAATCTATAAAAGGGGACTTTTTGGTATTTTTTCGTTCTTCAAAAGGTACTTTTTGAATTTCCTATAATATTGAACCTAGAAAAATGAAATTAAGTATGTAGAGGATGGATTAAGTGAGAACCTATAAAAGGGGACTTTTGGTACTTTTTCGTTCTTCAAAAGGTACTTTTTGGATTTTTGTATAATATTGAACCTAGAAACATGAAATTAAGCATGTAGAGCCCGCAGTAAATGAGAATCTATAAAAGGGTACTTTTTAGTACTTTTTCGTTCTTCAAAAGGTACTTTTTGCATTTCCTATAATATTGAACCAAGAAACATGAAATTAAGAATGTAGAGCCCGGAGTAAATGAGAATCTATAAAAGGGGACTTTTTGGTATTTTTTCGTTCTACAAAAGGTACTTTTTGAATTTCCTGTAATATTGAACCTAGAAGCATGAAATTAAGTATGTAGAGGATGGATTAAGTGAGAACCTATAAAAGGGGACTTTTGGTACTTTTTCGTTCTTCAAAAGGTACTGTTTGGATTTTTGTATAATATTGAACCTAGAAACATGAAATTAAGCATGTAGAGCCCGGAGTAAATGAGAATTTATAAAAGGAGACTTTTTGGTACTGTTTCGTTCTACAAAAAGTACTTTTTGATTTTTCTATAATATTGAACCTAGAAACATGAAATTAAGCGTTTAGAGCCCGGAGTAAATGAGATTCTATAAAAGGGGTACTTTTTCGTTTTTCAAAAGGTACTTTTTTAATTTCCTATAATATTGAACATAGAAACGTGAAATCAAGTATGTAGAGGATGGATTAAGTGAGAACCTATAAAAGGGGACTTTTGGTACTTTTTCGTTCTTCAAAAGGTACTTTTTGAGTTTTCTATAAAATTTAACCCAGAAACATGAAATTAAGCATGTAGAGCCTGGAGTAAATAAGAATCTATAAAAGGAGACTTTTTGGTACTGTTTCGTTCTACAAAAGGTACTTTTTGAGTTTCCTATAAAATTTAACCTAGAAACATGAAATTAAGCATGTAGAGCCTGGAGTAAATGATAATCTATAAAAGAGGACTTTTCGTTCATCAAAAGGTACTTTTTGAATTTTTTATAATATAGAACCTAGAATCATGAAATTAAGTATGTAGAGTATGGATTAAGTGAGAACATATAAAAGGGGACTTTTTGAAACCTTTTCGTTCTTCAAAAGGTACTTTTTGGATTTTTGTATAATATTGCACCTAGGAACGTGAAATTAAGCATATAGAGCCCGGATTAAGTGAGGACCTATAAAAGGGGACTTTTTGGTACTTTTCCGTTCTTTAAAAGGTACATTTTAAATTTTCTATAATATTGAACCTAGAAACATGAAATTAAGCGTTTAGAGCCTGGATTAAGTGAGAACCTATAAAGGGTACTTTTTCGTTCTTCAAAAGGTACATTTTGAGTTATTTATAATATTGATCCTAGACACATGAAATTAAGCATGTGGAGCCCGGAGTTAATTAGAATCTTTAAAAGCAATCAGGGACTTGAGTAAATGAAAATTTAAACTGGAATATTTTCTGGTACTTTTTGAATTTTCTATAATATTGAAATTAAACCCGCAGTATCCCAATTGAACGAAAATTGAAAAAGCATACTCTGGTACTTTTTTTGTTCTTTTACTAAAACTTTTCGAATTTTCTATAATATTGAACCTAAAAACATTAAATTGGACATGTAGCTTCCTGATTGTATAAAAATCTTTATGCGATTTTTTTTGGTTTCTGGTTGAAAATTTAACATGCGTCATCCTGATTTAATGAAAATATATAAAAAGGCACTGTCTGGTACTTTTTCGTTCTTCAACTGTTTTTTCTAATTTTCTGTAATATTGAGACTAGAATCATAAAATCAAACTTAAAGAGTTCTCTAAAAGGGGAATTATTGATATTGCAGATATATATACATTTACAATAATGATATTTATTTTATTCCACTACGATGAGGGTAGCGAAGCACACTGGGTATAGCTAGTATATATATATATATATAATAATATAATATATATATATATATATATTATATATTTATATAATATATATATATATATATATATTATATATATATATATATATAATATATATATATTATTATATATATATATATATACATATACATATATATATCTTTTTCAGTTTTGTCAATTATATTTAATTTTTTTTTTCACAACCTTTTTTCATGTTTATAATTACATATATATTTTTTTCAGTTCAGTTAATTTTTTTTTAAATTTATTCCAGGTTGTAGTAAAAATGTTAAACCTTTTTTATCTACAAAGTCCTGAGGAAATTTTTTTATTAGTTTTATAATTTTAAGTTCTTTAAATTTTAATTATTTTCAATTCTATTCAATTTTTCACAAGCTTTTTTCACATTTATAATTATATTTTTACTTTTTAGTTCTTCAATTTAATTCTTTTTTGTTTTTTTTTTACAGTTAAAAAAAATTATTCCTCCCGGTTGTAGCAGAAAATATTCAGTTTTCTTTTTACAAAGTCCTTGGGATTACAAAATAGTTTTTTTTTCTTAAATTTCACTTAAAAATTATAGGACATAATTAAAAGTATCCAGCTTTTGAATTAGTCCTTTTTTTCGACTACTTTGTCGCTTATTCTAGAGGGTCCCGTAGGAATCGCAGAATATTTTATTTTTTTTTATTGTTTTCCTTTTCGCGATTAAACGTTTAACGTATATAAGATCTTTTGTACTTATATCGCGAATCCTACCGACTGCGCCAATTAAAAGAACGTAATTTTAAAACAATAAAAAAACACGGCTTGATGAGGTGTAATTATCAAATGCGCTTTATTAATTCAAAATTGTTTCTTATATACTAATTTACATATTGATTTATGTTTGTTAACTAAAGTCGGTTTTGCCTACTAAGAATAAGTGCGTTTTGTTTCCGTTCTTAAATTGGGTACAAAACAAACTTATGTGGATTTTTGCAATTTATTAAAAAACAATAATTTCACAATTTTAATAATTGTTGAAAAGCAATTTTAAATAAAATAATTATTAGGAAAAATGTCTATAAATAAATTTGGTAACAAATTTATAAAAATAAAATGTAATGCAAAAAATAAAAAGTTGCAATTTAAGTAGTTATTTATATTATGTTGGCTAGTGTTAGGGGAATAATGGGAGACATTATAACACTTAACCTTAGCAATACGTTGTTGTTCTTAACAGTATACAAGCAAGAGTAAAACAACAACACTTTCGTATTTATTGCTGGTAAACGTTGACGAGACGTAGATTTTGTTTTTGTTTATCGTAAAAAATTGTTTTAAAAAGAACTTGGAAAAAATTGTGTTAGTTTTAAATTTCAAACTTACATATAAAATTATTGTACAATAACTCACAATCTACTCTCATATAATTGAAAACGTTTTAAACACTTTTTTCTATTCATTAAAAAATATATTTGCAAAACAAAAGGGAAAATTATTTTATTTTAACAAAAAATGCAAATCATATTTTTTTGTTGTGTATATTTTGTATGTTTGGATTCCAAACATACAAAAAAAATACACAGCTGAATAAAACCAAATACATCTACACACACACGTGTACATCTTTTTCTATATACAGTGTTATTGTTGCTTTTATAACAATTTTTTGATGAAATTTTCAGAGGTTGTCTCGGATTTTTGCTCATATCCCGTTATTTACCGACCGATTTTGCTTACATTTAAGTGGCGATCTTCTCGAAAGCATGTCTAATAGAATTATTGAAGATTCGGATCTTGCCGATATCTGGGGTCCTCTAAAAACTGATTTCAACAGACAGACGGACAGATAGACGGACAGACAGACAGACAGACAGACAGACGGACAAACAGACAGACGGACATGGCTTAATCGACTCCGCTATCTATAAGGATTCAGAATATATATACTTTAAAGGGTCGGAAAGTTATATTATATAAATTACAAACGGAATGACGAACTTATATATACCTTTCTCACGAAGGTGAAGGGTATACTAAATTAAAATAGTTTTCATTTTCGACTCAAAAACTTTTAACTACTTCTCTGTGACAAATTTTCTTTAAGACTTCCAATTGAAATTAATATTAATACCAACTTTTTAATATAAATTTGGAATTCCATCTTTTGAAAATGGGTGTCTTTTAAACTTATAAAAAACTGAGTACACAGAGTTAATACTAATGGTCCACAGTTTCCTGTACGCATAGATTTTTACATGTTTGAAAATAACTTTTGCACGGTTTATAAACAAAAATATTATTTTCACTTCTTTCACTTCAATTCCTTGTTTAGTTTTTTATCAAATACTAGAAATTATTCCTGTTTATGTGAAATGCTTTTCTATATAAAAACATTACTGTTTTTAAGATTTTCAACGAGTTCTAGAATTCATAAACTAGTTCAACTATAACTGTTGCTGAAAACTTATTAGAAATACTTAAGAACACAACAATGTTCCCAAAAAAACTGGTTGTAAAAATAAAAGCGATATAATTATTTCCATGATTCCATTTCAAAAATCATCAAATACATTTTCTTTATTATAGAAAATTGATTAAGGAATTAAGAAAAGAAGAAAATTTATTATAAAAATATTAAATTTTTAGAAAATACATAGTAATTTTACTGCTAAATAGTGAGTTTTTCTTAATCGGTTAATTGATAGAAATTATTCGGATTATTCGTTATTTGAAATTTGACAATTTTCATTTATTCGAACAATTAATCGTCAAAAATTAATCGATTAACCGAACGACGATTAATCGTTTGAATACACTAGTAAATACTGATTTTGTCTATACTTAAGCAAAATCATTTTCGATTAAACTACTTAATTTGTTAGAAATATAAATTAATAAAGTGCCGTTGCGAAAATTGGACCGGAAGGGGACAAAAAAAATAGGCCAAATGGCGAAAATCTGACAAAATTAGTACTTTTGTACTTTAAGAACGATTTTTTCTATTCTTAAGTAAAAATATTACAAACTATGATTTTGAAAGTCTCAGACATGTGTTCATACATTTAGAACTCCCACCCTTAGGGGAAATAGCCTGTAAAAAGGGAAATCTGTATTTGCTGCGTAAAGAGACTTATAACGTCATTGCTTTACGTTCTTTGGGTTCTGATCATTGAGTTACTATTGTCTAAAAAACCTGAATATCCTAATGGGTTTTGATGTTAACACCCAAAATAATTGCCCTCCCTTTTGGCAAATATACCACCATGACTATATTTTAATTATTTAAAATATAATTCCTAATTAACAAACTTAAACTACTTCATCTCCACAACCCAAATAAAAAGATTTCATGCACCATATTTTCTTTTAAATATTCAAAATTAACAGACAATTCATTTATTTAATTTAAATAAAAATAACTAAAAATTAATTTACAAAACTTATTAAAGAACAAAGTTGTTTCCATATTTATCATATAACAACTAAGAAATTTAAAAATTATTAACAAAAAAAAAATTAAAAATTTACAAATATATGTAGATATGTACATATCAGCATCTCGATGACAATTATTTTGTTTATATTATAAATTACAATATTCGATTATAAATAAAAAAATTAAAACATTAGCAAAATTCTCAAATTAAAAATTAATATTAATTTTAACCAAACATCTAAGATATTAAACATTTAAAAAATAATTAAATCAATTTTAAATACAAAAATTAAAAAAATATAATTTATTATTTAAAATTCTCCATCCAAATTTACGGCACAGATCAAATTTACAGACATTAGGAACATCACATTATATTTAATTGTTGGTTTGTTTTAACAATCCCGATTTCTATCAACACATAAGTATATTCAAATTATGAAGTTTAATTATCTTCTTCTGAATTAATTTTCCTTCTCGAAACAATTTCCGATATTAGAAACGCATATAATTTTCAAATTTCAAATTCCAAAAATATCAATTTACCTACATAGGATTTTTCTACGTTATTTTCAATAAAAAAAACATAAAGCTAACTAGATTAAAATTTTCAAATATTAAAACATTTCAAATTTCATTTTAAAATTTTAAACATAATACCAAAGTATTTTAGGAGTTCCAGAAATGAAAGGTAAATTGATTGAAATATAAACATATTTGAATTGCAATTTAAATTTGAAGCAAAGTCAAGGCCAATGTAACCAAAAATGCATGGCACAATTAATTAAAAAAACAGAAATTTTATTCAAATTGAAATTTATAATTTAAATAGGAAAAAAATCTAAGCTAACTCAGTTGATTCTGCTTTTCCAAATTTGAATTCAAATTTTAAAATAAAATCAAAGCTCACATGATTAAAAATAAAGAAAAATGTTTAAACTAAAATTTAAATTTCAAAATAACAAAGCGCTACGGAACGTGTTTCCTGGCGAGGTTTCATGCTAGCTCGGCAGGCACGACTCCGAACACAAACAAAAGAATTTCAAAAACAGTACATTAAAACAGAAACTACACCAACAAATCTACCACATGAAGAGATTCGGAGACAGCTGTTCGTCTTGTCTGCCCTCCCGACCTTGTCGGGAACAGGCTTAACACACTGGACTACTCACAAATCAGACTGAATCAACAAACAAAAGGACATGAACGAAAATACTATTTGGACTCCAGACAAACAACAGAAGAGAACACAAACAAAACTACTTTGTTCGGATCACCCGCAACAAAACTCCGGTTTCGCTGGCGCCAGCCAGAGGGAACGGTGTGCGGGTTATTGGAAGTTTGAGAAGCCCAACGTGAGGAACTCTCGCGACCCTGGGATAAAGGAGTCTCATACTCTACAGCGTTAACACGGCAATAACATCGTAAGTAACCGCTATAAATTATAATTTTACGTTCATATTCTTCCAGGAAACCTCGCAAACAAGAGATATTAACAATCCAATGGTACACTTCATATGGCCATCAACAGATACAAGCACTCTGGCAATTTTTTCCTCCCTAGGATAGAAAAAACGTAGAGGCAATCAAACAAAAACCTAAAATTACAACAACAAAATTCATGTTACTGGACTCCCGCCAGTATTGCACCGTTGCTAATGAAATCGAACGCCCCTTGAGAGGCAAAAATACTAATAAGAATTTGGATTACGCCTCACAAATTTTCCTTTCCCTGATGATCTGTCAAATTTGAAGTGACTTTTCAATAGTGAAATGTTCAGGGATTTCCGAGATGTATCATATAATCTATCTTTGATAATACGGAAAGTATTTAACTGTATAAAATATAAGCACTTACTTTGTGTTTCCTTTATTTCCTTTCAGGTAAACTTTGGGATTGGTAAATGCACTAGCACAACATAGATACTAAATCTATATTGCACACTGAAGTCTGTATAAAGAAACAATACAACTTAAATCTATATCACAGAATTTATCACAGTTTTACGAAGTCTACTTAGTAGGTGTAAAATATCTCAGCTATTCATTACGGAAATGATGAAGATTTCTATAATCATATTGTGGACAAAGCTCAATTCTGTATTTAATAAAAGAAGAATATACTAAACCGAAATGAACTAGTGAAATTAACTCTGGTGAAACAATCAACGAAAAGGATATACCACAGACGATTTCTAATGAACATATTGCGGTTACTTAAGACTACTATTGCACTTTCTAAGATTTTCAACAAAAATGAACACTTATCGAGTCTCCCTAGGCCTATTATGTTTCATTTAAGCTGTGATTGAAACAATTATTTGTATTGCTAACTAATATTTGGAAAGAAAACATTCTTTTGGAGCCTGGCAACATGACAACTTACTGGAGATTTGTAAAAGTATTGAAATTCAGCGATATAAAGTGATGGCCAATTTTTGTGAAAATTTTGTAAATTGTGACGGTCTTGAATTATTGTGTGACATTATGTGAATTGGTGCAAAGTTTATATATCAAAAGGTTAAATAATCAAAAAACCTAAACAAAACAAATAGTCAATATGATAAATAAAGAAATAAATTAGAAAATGATTAAATAAACGAAAAGATTCTTATTTTAACGTATTGTATTATTACTGGTTTAGGCAATGATGGACGGATGTGGAGGTCAAAGCGGTTACCATAACTTTATGAATTCTTCATGTGGTATACCATCAACAATAATACAAACAAAACAAAGTTATCTACAGTTAAATTGCACATGACACTGATACTACACACTTCACGAAACAGATCATGGCAGACTATCAGACATCATAACACTAAACATAATAATTAACTTTATGAATAATTGAGATTTAAAACAAATCATTTTCAGTACAAATGGATACAACTCTGATACAACACACTTCATGTAACATATCAATGACAGGATATCAGACGTGGTACAACATTTAACACTGAACCTGATTATCAACAACAAAAACTACAAGTTTATTCTAAAATTCATTACTAGGAAGACTGAAACTTAACGATGATACAACACACTTCGTTATACACATTATACGACAGGATATCACATTAAACAACACTCATCACTAACAACGATTCCAGACAAAATTCAAAACTAATTCGCAACAAAAAAAAAACAAACACAATACAGTTGGGGACACTTCGGGTCACTTGCAAGATATTGCGTTTCACTTCTAAAAGCATTTCTTCGCCGATCACCAATATCGAAGGAGCAGTTATGTTAGCCAACTCCTGCGATACGAATCACGGCTGCAATTGGTCTATAAAAAACTCTAGTTGGTTATTGCCACACGTTTTGGTGTCATACGTGTCCTACTTCCTCGCAACTTAAGTTACTTTTCATGGATTTGATAAGTAGCTTAAATTGTCTCATTTAATTTGGGCGCAATATTGTTAGAGAACGTGTTTCCAACCCTGCTCACCAGGCACGACTCCGAACATAATCAAAATAATTTCAAAAACACTACATTAAAACAGAAACTACACCAACAAATCTACCACATGAAGAGATTCCGAGACAGCTGCATCCGCATCAATTTTGGCTAACGACCCGCCAAAATTATTATTTTACATTCCTGAATGGAAAATGCAACCCTGTGCATTACGCCATCTCGTCGTGTTAGTACATTATAGTAAAGGCGTTTCTACACCGAACAGCTGACACATAAAACCAAACACATGAGAAATATACAAGAGAAAAAAAACAACACAGAACATGTAATTAAAACAATTTCGCTACAACAAATAAAAAGATATTTAAAAAATGTCAATCATTTATATATATATAAATAACTAAATTATTTGTATTTTAGAAACACCGAAAACAACAGGCTTAACACACTTCACTACTTACAAATCAGACTGAATCAGCAAACAAAAGGACATGAACGAAAACACCAGATATAAGTAATATACTATTTAGACTCCAGGCAACAACAGAAGAGAACGCAAACAAAACACAGTGCCAGCAGTTCGACTTTGGGTTCGGATCACCCGCAACAAAAGTCAAAGCCAACTGAGTGAAAAACCTTAAAAATATTTAAACTTAAATTTTAAAATAAAAATAAAAAATCAAAGTCTACTTAGTAGAAAATATTCAGATATTCAAAACTGTAAGAAGACAAAAACAAGTCAAAGGTTACTATATTGGAAAATCTAAAAATATTTGAATTTAAATTTAAAAATGAAAATGTAACGAATAATAAAATTGAAAATGTAACGAATATTTATGAACAAGTTAAAAACTAGACCTCAACAAACCAAAACATTTTCAAAAATTCCATATAAAGGGAAATGTCTGTGCCATTAAAATACATGTTCCTACGTGTGGCTCGACCCTTATTGTTTAAGATCTTGTCCATGAAATACACTTATGAATATACCATTCAAACCAATTTAGCATTAAATTGTCTAGAAAAATCACTCTGTTGGAATTTTTTCTGTAAACTTCCTGAACAGGCTCATACCTTACATTTCGACAACCTCTTAAGTTGTATATACGTTCGGGCTTTTCCAAGTTTTTCAGTATCGAGTCATTAATAAGTTTCATCTGATCTGGTTGGCCAATAATATCAATCTCCCCATCATTGACATTCCAAATTACTAAGGAACCACGTAAAATCATATTTCTACCAAATAAAGCAAAATATGGAGATAATTCTATTGAAGAATGTACCGAGCTCCGAAGGGATTGATTAATCTGCCAAATGTTCTCATCCCATACCGTTTGATTTTCACCAACATATGATCGAATTGCAGCCAATATCATCCTATTTACCCTTTCAGAGGCATTACTATGAGGTGCATAGGATCCACTAAATGTTTGACGAATACCATAAATACTACACATTTCAGCGAAGTCCTTAGATGTAAACTATCTCCCATTGTCGCTATGTATGGTCTCAGGAACACCAAACATACTGAATACATTAGACTGTAAAAATTTTATAATACTATCCGAATCTGCCTTTTGTAATGGGTGAATAAAACAAAACTTACTAAAATGATCCAAAATAACGAGCATGTATGTGTTTCCGGCTTTTGAACGAGGATACGGTCCTAACAAATCAATAAAAATCTTCTGAAATGGTACTTCGGTGATTGTCTGTTTTCCCATCGGTGGCCTTGTCACATAGTTTGGAGCTTTGGTAGATTTACATATTTCACAACTACCTATGAAATTCCTGACTTTAATTGCCATATTATGCCAATAATACTTTTGACGTAGTCTAAAGAGAGTCTTAGAAATCCCACCATGGGATGCTGAAGGAGGAGTATGTTCAAACTTAATCAGATCCTAAGTGAGAGATTTTGGAACCCATAACTCCCATACCAAGTTATCAGAAATTGAATTTCCTTCCGAAAATCCCACTCTTTTATAACCATATTTTCCAGAAACCTTAATGTCCGGTAACGATTCCGTATTGTCCACACAATTTTTCCTTAGAGATTTATAATCCTCACTTAAAAACTCACTACTATTCAAATCAATATCCAAAACACATTCAGAAAGCTCAGCAATTTCGTTCTCAACAAATGAACGAGACAACGCGTCAGGTATAATATTCTCTGATCCTTTCTTGTGTTCAATCTCAATGTCATATCCTTGTAAGCCAAGACTCCAACGAGCCAATCTTCCAGACAAGTCCTTTTGGCTCATCAACCATTTTAAGATGGAATGGTCGGTTATTATTTTGAAAGGTTGCTTTCCAAATAAGAACAAAACTTTTTTACAGCTGACACCGATGCCAGACATTCAAGTTCCGTAACGGAGTAATTCTTTTATGATTTATTTAACTTCTTCGAATAAAAGTAAATATGCCTCTCAAAACCATTTTTATCAATCTGACAAAGGACTGCATCAATTCCCGAGTTGGAAGCATCACACTGAACCATAAAAGGTTTAGAATAATCCGAGTGAAAAAGGACCGTAGCAGTGGTCAAAGCGTTCTTCAAATTAGAATAGCTTCTAAAGCTTCCTCGGTCATTTCAAATTTCCTTCCTTTTTTATTAAATCAGAAATGGGAGAGGTCATAGTAGAAAAGTTAGGAACAAACTTACGATAATAATTGGCTACAACAAGAAACTGTCGTACTTCACGAACTGTGAATAGCCTCTACTTTCCCATCTGAAGTTCTAATAACCCCAACACCAACTATAAAACCTAAATAGTTAACCTCTTTCATACAGAATTTGTATTTAGTCACATTCATTGTCAAACCACTTTTACGCAAATATTCAGCAACCTCTTCCAATAAGAATAGGTGATCATGAAAATCGTTTGAGAAAATGAGGAGATCATCCAAATAAACAAATATCCTTTCCCTCAGCTCTGAAGTAATAACCTTATCCATTAGCCTCATCATTGTCTGCGGGGCATTGCAGATACCCAATGGCATGACTTTAAAGTGATAGATCTATTGCACTTATGAAAATTGTATCCTCCAGTCTCATCAATAGACCCTCAATATTTGGAATGTGATACGTATCTTTGACCGTAACTATATTAATTTCACGACTATCCAGGCAAATTTTGGTCTTATTTGGCTTAATAACTGCAGTCACGGGCGATGACCAAGAACTATTAATTTCTTCAATGACACCTAAACTTATCATACGATCAAGTTCCTCTTAAACCACCTTCTGATTGGCTGGCTAAATAGGGAAATGTCTACGCTTGACTGGTTTAGCATTGTCAGTATCAATCACATGTTCCAAAATCGTCGTTTCTCCTAGACCTAGGATTTGCGACGAAGGAAACAATTTTATCACTCTTTCGAGTTCATTATCCTGCAAATCTGTCAACTTATGTCCGTTACTGCCAATTTTGTTCTCAATTTCATTTACTTCCAAATTTAGTGATGAATCCAAGCCAAAAATTAAATCCTAAGTAAAGTTTTTGAGATAGTTCGGGACAAATATAAAAAGTTATAGGTTCACAGCGGTTATTAAATGTCACATATGTAATAATTATACCCTTCACCTTCGTGAGAAGGGTATATATAAGTTTGTCATTCCGTTTGTAATTTCTATAATATAATTTTCCGACCCTATAAAATATATATATTCTGGATCCTTGTAGATAGAGGAGTCGATTAAGCCATGTCCGTCTGTCTGTCTGTTGAAATCAGTTTTTAGAGGACCCCAGATATCGGCGAGATCAATAATTCTATTAGACATGCTTTCGAGAAGATCGCTATTTAAAATCAGCTAAATCGGTCGGTAAATAACGGAGATATGAGCAAAAATCCGAGACAACCTCTGAAAATTTTATCAAAAAATTGTTAAAAAAAGCAACAACAACACTTTATATAGAAAAAGATGTACACGTGTGTAGATGTATTTGGTTTTATTCAGTTTGGATTCCAAACATACAAAAAATACATAGCAAAAAAAATATGATTTGCATTTTTTGTTAAAATAAAATAATTTTCTCTTTTGTTTTGCAAATATATTTTTTCATGAATAGAAAAAAGTATTTAAAACGTTTTCAATTATATGAGAGTAGATTGAGAGTTATTGTACAATAATTTTTATGCGAATAATGTAAGTTTGAAATTTAAAACTAACACAAATTTTTTCCAAGTGCTTTTTAAAACAATTTTTTAACGATAAACAAAAACATCTACGTCTCGTCAATATTTACAGTGAATACGAAAGTGTTGTTGTTTTACTCTTGCTTGTATACTGTTAAGAACAACAACAACGTATTGCTAAGGTTAAGCGCATATAAGTGTATATAGCTAAGTGCATTTACAAAAACAAAAGAGTACCAAGCGCATAGGGCTTGGGCACCCTTGGTTTGGATGCTGTTGGCGTCATTGCGTTGTTATTTTTGTTTTTGTTTTTCTGTGTTTTTCGTTATGTATGTTTAGCTGTCTGTTGGTTTAGATGCCTTGTGTATTTTGTGTTTTATTTCGTTTAGCGTTGTTGTTCTTTTTGTTTAGCTTTTGAAGTAATAATAACGTAGTCGGGAAAAAATTTAAAATTTATAAAAGATGTCTAAAATACACTATGGTGAAGGGTACATAAGATTCGGCACAGCCGAATATAGCACTATTAATTGTTTTCTCTACAATAGGCATTGTGGAACCACTAGCAGTTTTAACTTCAGATCGAAAATCACTAATTTGAACATTGTGATCCTTTAAGAATTCTATTGAATCACAACCTAAAACAGAAATAGTACAACCATTGCACAGTGGGGCAGAATGGAAATTTTTTGGAAATAAATCTGGCATTTCTAAGCGGCTGGTCCGATCGGGACAAAATTTGGCGTGAGCGTAGCCAAAGAGTATTCGAGTTTAGGTTTTGACGTAGATGCCCCAGGGACGAAGCTGTGGCGGCTCAAAGTAGGGTACCTACGACATGTAAAATTTTTAAACTCGTGCCATTTTTTTGTTTTTCACTCAAATATAAAGATTTTTATATTTTCTGAAAGCGCTCGACGAGATCTTTGGCATACTACTTATCTCTTATAATATCCGAGTTATAGGCATTTAAAAATTTAGTGATACAAAATTTACCATACCTTGGTCCGCCTTTTTTGGAATACCGGGCGTAATTTTAGACCAAATGGACTTAGTTTTTTCTTGTTACTTAGACAACAAAATTTCCAATAATACACGAAAAATCAAATCAAATTTAGATCAATATCGTTTACAGATCCAAAAATATACGTTTTTTAATTTAACAATTCAAATTTTAGATTTTTCTAAATTCAAAATTTAGATTTTTGTCGTTTTTTTTTTGCCCAAAATGTGTCTTAACTCTTTTATTAATAAAATAAAATTTTCTTTAAGAACATATAACAATTTTATAGTTTTCTAAAAGGTATCTTTACGCAGAACGCTTTGGCGTAAAAAAACTTGTCCTATTTTTTGAAAATGTTGCCACTGCGTCCTTCCGAATATGACCTATTTTTTATCAAAACTTCAACCTTGGGCGACATGTTCCCAAAGCTGGGATCAGAAAACTGAAAGCAGTTTTGGAAACCTCAATATGTTTTCTATTTACTCCAAAAGTATTTTTCCAGCCTTGAAAGAAATGTGGACCCTATGGGCAAAAATGTAAAAAATCCCATTTTTGGGATTTTCATTCCTATTTTTGGGAATTGCGGGATGCCCTTTGACATTTTCAATTTTTTTTTGCATTTTCTTATTTGAAATGACAAATTTAACAAGCGTTGAAGATTTCATTGAGTTTTGTTCATAAATAAAGATTTTGTCATATATTACATATTTGTTAAATTTCTAAAACTATGATTTATATCAAAATTTTAATAGGGTCGCAGATAGCTACAACAATTTAGTCCATATTTATCCCTTAATATCTTTTTTTAGTTAGATATGGAAATTCTCGACCCTTTACAAAAAATTTCAAGCCAATGTCTCATTTACATTCAAAAATATGTTCATTTAAACCTGTATTCTTTAATTTGATATTTTTCATATTTTAGTATTAAATATGACAGAACATATTTAAATCTTATATTTACCTATTTTCTATTTGATTGCTTATCCATATAATTGAAAGGTCCTATTATGCTTAAATTTTCAGAAATATATAACTATTTTTTACCTAAATTTTTCGACAGATCATTTCGTTCTGTTTCGTTTATGATCATATAGGTAAAAATATACAGGTAATGATAATTTCGATTCATTCACTAATAAGAAATATCAATGTCTGAATTACAGGTTATAGTAATATAGTCCTAAATGTTAATAGGTAGACAGTTCGTAATTTTTTACTTTGGAATACCTGTATCGGAAATGACAAGAATTGGTATATAAGTAAACTTCTCAGATTTTAAGTTCCATATTTAATAAATCTACAATGAAGATTACATTAAAGTACGAAGAGTTGTGTTCCGTTTTATGGAGTGTATCTTCAAAAGGGCCAGAAAGAATTGAAGACATTTCAAATTATATAAAAACTACATATAGTAGAAAAGTAGACTAAACAGGCATATCAAAAAATGAAAACTTTTTAAAACTTTTTGATGTAAAAAGTAAGTCTGTGGATGGAAATCAAAAGAAATTTCGATTAAAATTTTGTAGTTGGATGGAAACTACTACGGAAATCTCGACTTACAACACATCAGCAGGAGCGTCTTGCAAGTCATATTAAATGAGGAAATATCTGATACATTTAACGAAATGCTGAAAAATGAAAACCAATCTATGGATGCCGTACATATTGGAACTATTCTTCCTAATGCATCACCAAAACGACTTAAGCGAATTGTGGAAAGTATACCAACTCCAACATCACAATCAAATTTTACTGAAAAGGAAGCAATAGCGCTTATGTTGGAACTGGGTCTCAGTCGAAATAAGTACCAAATATTAAGGAAAGCTCTGCATGAAAAAGGACACAATATATTACCATCATACAAGGCGATCCAGGAAAAAAACAAACTATCCTACCATCACCTATTGCTGTTAATGATGTGGAAGCTTGTATTGATATATCATCTTTGCTCGAAAACACAGCATCAAGAATTGTGTCAGACTTTTCAGAAGACCAACTAAGAAAAATTCATAACTGTGATGTTGTCTTAATGTGTAAGTGGGGATGTGACGGTTTATCAGCACTTCCAGAATACAAACAAGCTTGTGGAAGTCGGACATTAGCAGACTACAAAAGTGTATTTATGTCATCATTAGTGCCATTACGAATTCGTTCATATTCCTTTAATCCATCATCGTCAAGCATCGGAAATTCATTTGAAGATATATGGACCAATACAACTCCGGGTTCAAAAAAATTTTGTAGACCCATTGGATTTGAATATATAAAGGAGTCAAAGAAAACAACAAAAGATTTAGTGGAATATTTAAAAGATGAAATAAAAACACTGGAGCCCATTTGCATAAAAATAAAGGAATTCTCTATTAACGTATCATATCAGCTAAGCTTAACAATGATTGATGGAAAGGTCAGCAATGTCATAACAGAAACTTCTTCCTTCTGGAGATGCTCAATATGTAATGAGAAAAAATCGCAATTCTCAAATATAAACAAAAGCAGAAGTATTAATGAAGAATTCCTGTCTTTCGGAATTTCACCACTTCATGCCAGAATACGATTTTTGGATTACTTTTTACACATAGCATACGACCTCAAATATAGAAGTGTGCCAGAGAATCTTACTAAATCAACAAAAAATAATGAAGAATTGAAAGAACTGAGAGCTGCGAAAAAAGGCAGAATCCAAGAAGAATTTAAAGTGCAGATGGGATTAAACATCGACAAACCACTTCCAAGTTGCGGTAGTATAAATGACGGTAATACGGCGATAAGGTTTTTTCGTGATTTTGAAATTACTTCAAAAATAACTGGAATCGACAAGGAGTTGCTTCGAACAGTTAACACTATTTTAATGGCACTGAATAGTAAACATAAAATTAATGGAAATCGATTTGGAGAATATACATCTGAAATTTCTAAATTACTTGTATCTCTGTATCCATGGAGGGAACTAACACCAAGAGTACACAAGGTATTGTGTCATGGTCAAATAATAATTGAATCGAATATTCTTCCACTTGGAGAGTTAACAGAAAAAGCCCAGGAAGCGAGGAATCTTTTATATTTCGGTGGGCGGGAAAGGTGGTTTGTGTGGGGTGATTTAGGTGTTGTTATGCGTGGCTCATAATAAAATTATATTTTTTTATTGTATATACAATGTTATAGTCTTTAATAAAATAATTAACTAAATAATTTTTAAAAATTTTCCAAATATTTTATTCAACACCAAATGTATGTTCTGTCATACTTAATACTAAAATATGAAAAAGATGAAATTAAAGGACACAGGTTTATATGAACATATTTTTGAATGTAATTGAGATATTGGCTTGAAATTTTTTGTAAACGGTCGAGAATTTCCATATCTAACTAAAAAAAGATATTAAGGGATAAATATGGACTAAATTGTTGTAGCTATCTGCGACCCTATTAAAATTTTGATATAAATCATAGTTTTAGAAATTTAACAAATATGTAATATTTAAATTTGTCATTTCAAATAAGAAAATGCAAAAAAAATTGAAAAGGTCAAATGGCATCCCGCAATTCCCAAAAATAGGAATGAAAATCCCAAAAATGGGATTTTTAACATTTTTGCCCATAGGGTCCACATTTCTTTCAGGGCTGGGAAAATACTTTTGGAGTAAATAGAAAACATATTGAGGTTTCCAAAACTGCTTTCAGTTTTCTGATCCTTTGGGATTTTAGAACATGTCGCCCAAAGTTGAAGTTTTGATAAAAAATAGGTCATATTCGGAAGGACGCAGTGGCAACATTTTCAAAAAATAGGACAAGTTGCGTAAAGATACCTTTTAGAAAACTATAAAATTGTTATATGTTCTTAAAGAAAATTTTATTTTATTAATAAAAGAGTTAAGACACATATTGGGCAAAAAAACGGCATAAATCTAAAATTTTTTGAATTTTGTAAATTAAAAAACGTATATTTTTTGATCTGTAAATGATATTGATCTGAAATTTTTTGTATATTATTGGAAATTTTGTTGTCTAACTAACAAGAAAAAATTGAGTATATTTGATCCAAAATTACGCCCGGTATTCAAAAAAAGGCGAACCAAGGTATGGTAAATTTTGTATCACTAATTTTTAAATGCCTATAACTCGGATATTATAAGAGATAAGTAGTATGTCCAAGCATGTTTTTCAAGATCTCGTCGAGCGCATTCAGAAAATATAAAATGTATTTGGGTGAAAAACAAAAAAATGGCACGAGTTTAAAAATTTTACATGTCGTAGGTACCCTACTTTGAGCCGCCACAGCTCCGTCCCTGGGGCATCTGCAGGGTTCATCTTCAAAACCTAAACTCGAATACTCCCGATCGGATCAGCCGTTTAGAAATGCCAGATTTATTTCCAAAAAATTTCCATTCTGCCCCACTGTGCACTGTCTAATAAGCCTTTCAGGTTATCACCAAAAATTTCAACTTCTGCAAAAGGTCTAATGTCACCATTTTCACCACTAATTATAGCGCTTTCTACTAATTTATGATCACTTCTAAGCTGTTTATGTCTCTGTCTGGTTTTTAAGATTTTGCCTATTATTTGTCCAGAATTTTCATCGTCAACTTCCTTAAAAATTTTAGTCCTAACCTTTAAATAGTCTGCCCATCTGTTATGAAAATTATCCTGAACGTCCTGTGAAAATTTCGACAACTCTGGTTCCAGAATATGATCTACTGAACAAAATCCCCGGACTTCCTGTTCTTCCTGAAGTTTCTCTCAGCACAAAAAGGACTGTTATCCCTACCGCAGCGATAACAAAATACTCTTTCAGATTTTTTCGTACAGTCAAAAGCAAAATGTCCCTTTTCCCCGCAATCAAAACAAGTAATATTCGAAACATCCTTGTTTGATTTTCCTCGACTTAATGCTTCGATAAACTCATCGCTATCAGAAACTTCGGAAGAAACTTCCTCTACCAAATCAACCTCATTAACTTTTGGCTTAAAAATTGTCCTATTAAAACCGACCTCAATTTTTGAAACATGTCGTTCTGCACGCCGACAGCCTACGAGGAACTCAGGTAAAGTTTGAGATGTGGAATTATGAATAAAAATGAGCATTTTACTCGAGATGTTACGCTTCATATTTTCCATTAAACCTCTTTCCGATCTTGGACAACTCATTCTCGAAATCAAATCATCAAACATTGTAGAATTGGTCAAATGCTTCATTAGATTTCTGCAACCTATTCATCATGTTATGTTCCAAGTCGTAATCGCTTTCGCAGGATCAAAATTGTACTCCTAAAGCTGACTTCAATGAATTCCAAGTAATATTATTATTACGCTGAACCCATTGAAAATATCAATTAGCAGCTTGACCTTTCAATAACAAATATAAATTGTTAGCTACTTCCTGAAGAGAAGCTCCCTGAGAAAAAGCAATATGTTCTACTGTAGTGTGCTCTTGCATTACACACCACTGTACAAAAACATCAAAACACACACGTACATACACCTACACCGCACACTCCAAACATAAACAAAAATCGATCAAGCTGCACTTGAATGAAATGTGACGAATGCTTAAAGGGATCATATTGGTGTTGAGTGACATTATTAAAGTCACTAAATTCCCCAACTTGAAGACAACCTGATTGGTCAACTCTTCAAGTTGCAACTGTCGAAATTAGAATAAGTGCATGTATGGAATAGGATTAAGCAAGATAGAATGTAAATTAGAATAGGTTAGAATAGTAAAGAAGATATTTAAATTTTATATAAAAAGAGCCCCTTGGCCACAAATAAAACAGATTAAGACTAAGATGCAAATCGGCAATTACATTACCTTGAATTTTATTCAGAAAATCTCCTTTTGCCCTTATTAAGGTAAGATCGGCAAAAGCAATAGCGTAGCCAACGGCAAACACTGCCGGTTACAAAACAAACTCTTTAATTAATTTACTTTTGTTATTTTGACAAACCACCACACTACTCGACGAATAGAATCATCCACTCTTAATTCCCTCAGAAATGAACATTCCATCTGTGCATTTCCAATGATTTATTACAGATTCTGAAATGTCTTTCGTCAGAAGATCTTAAATTCTTACGTTCATTTACCTGTTGATGTTTACCCTGACGATTAAAATTTCCCTGAGATAATAATTCTGATATCGTTTCATTCATTCTCATTGACAGACTATGTTCAAGTGCCGAATCTTATACACCCTTCACCATAGTGTATTTTAAACATCTTTTATAAATTTTAAATTTTTTCCCGACTATATTATTATTACATCAAAAGCTAAACAAAGAGAACAACAACAACGATAAACGAAGTAAAACACAAAATACACAAGGCATCTAAACCAACAGATATCTAAACATAAATAACGAAAAACACAGAAAAACAAAAACAAAAATAACAACGCAATGACGCCAACAGCATCCAAACCAAGGGTGCCCAAGCCCTATGCGTTTGGTACTCTTTTGTTTTTGTAGCTGTAGGCAGTGTGTTTTCTATACACTTATATACGCTTAACCTTAGCAATACGTTGTTGTTGTTCTTAGCAGTATACAAGCAAGAGTAAAACAACAACACTTTCGTATTCATTGCTGGTAAACATTGACGAGACGTAGATTTTGTTTTTGTTTATCGTAGAAAAAAATTGTTTTAAAAAGCACTTGGAAAAAATTTGTGTTAGTTTTAAATTTCAAGCTTACATTATTCACATATAAAATTATTGTACAATAACTCACAATCTACTCTCATATAACTGAAAACGTTTTAAATACTTTTTACTATTCATTAAAAAATATATTTGCAAAACAAAAGGGAAAATTATTTTATTTTAACAAAAAATGAAAATCATATTTTTTGCTGTGTATACTTTGTATGTTTGGATTCCAACATACAAAAAAACATACACAGCTGAATAAAACCAAATACATCTACACACACGTTTCATCCTTTTCTATATACAGTGTTGTTGTTGCAAAACAAAAGGGAAAATTATTTTATTTTAACAAAAAATGCAAATCATATTTTTTTGCTGTGTATACTTTGTATGTTTGGATTCCAAACATACAAAAAACATACACAGCTGAATAAAACCAAATACATCTACACACGTGTACATCTTTTTCTATATACAGTGTTGTTGTTACTTTTTTGATGAAATTTTCAGCGGTTGTCTCGGATTTTTGCTCATATCTCCGTTATTTACCGACCGATTTTGCTGATTTTAAATAGCGATCTTCTCAAAAGCATGTCTAATAGAATTATTGAAGATTCGGATCTCGCCGATATCTGGGGTCCTCTAAAAACTGATTTCAACAGACAGACAGACGGACATGGCTTAATCGACTCCGCTATATATACCCTTATATACCTTATATATAGTGTTTATAAAAAACCGACTATTTAAAAAACCGGTTAAACCGGTTAACCGAAGTATAAACAATTATTTTAAACAATAACTTAAAATTTCATTTTTATTGAAAAAATAAAATTAATTAATAAAAAATAACAATAAGGCCTAAATTTTACATTTCAATTTGAATAATAATAAGTAAATTTAAATTAGTTCTTCTCTTTTTAAATTTTTCTAAATAATCAAAATCATCCGTTAGATTATTATTCTTAACAGTTTGGTGTTTGAAAATGGGATTTTTAATAGATTTTAAAGTTATATTAAGTTGTTCTTCTAAACTACTTGAAGTTGAAATTTCAACACACTCAGAGTCTGATGTATTATTAAGAATGATATTATCTGGTATTGATTCAAAAAATAGCCTATTATATAATTTAACAGCCAAATCTATAGCTGCAGACTTTGTTGAATATTTTAAATATTTACATGATTTTGGCATATATCCATTATGAAGATACAATATTAGAGTATTTAGTATTATGTTTCTTCTCTGGAAAATTCTGTCATGAAGACACGAATGAAGTGTTTTTGAAAAAATTGTGTTTGATTTGCCAACAGCACTTAGTACGAATTTTAATATTACATCGGCTTCTAAAAGTGTCACTGAATCACTTGACAATTTATTAACTGAAATACAAAGCAGTTCCAAGTCTTTGAAAACACTTTCTAATACTTTAAACTCTGCTTCAGAAAAGGTTTCTAAATTTAAATCAAGTAAAGTATGGTTAATACAAATTTAAAGCTTTAAAAATATACCAATCATTTGTGAAAGCGAATTCCAACGGTGCTTAACGTCTAATTTTAGGTGAATTTGATGGCCCTCCTGTTCAGTCACATAACTTTGAAGTTTTTGTTGTTTATCTTGAGATCTTTTAAACATTTTTACAACCTTTCTAACTTTAGAAACCGTTGTTAGAATTGACGGCAAAAGTTCGATTTGAATACTATTAATATCGACGGAATCTTCAGAATCGGAATATTCACTTTCCATATCAGACCAACTAGTGTCATGTAAATCAACTTTATTTGATTGTTTATAAAAACTATCTACTACGCATAAATGAATGCTGTGGTTATAGCAGAGTTGACTTATCGGGGATATAGATTCCCCATATTTTTTCATAACCGCTGCTCCGTCGTGAGTGGATGCCACTACGTCAGTGTCCAAATTTATTTTAAATTCCGTAAGTTTTTCTTTAATGCACTTTTCAATATTTTCCGCAGTAATTTGTTGTAATCCTAAATTAAAAACTTCCAAGCTGTTTGAATTAGGATTGTAACCGCGGACACTAACGTTTATATATTTATAAGCGGACACATCAACCCATTCGTCGACAATAATAGAAAATTTACCACCTTCAATTAAAATTTTTTCAAAAATATTAATGTACTCAATTTTTTTTTGCTCGTAAAAGGAATAAATTTGTTTCCAGGCTGTCATTTGGCTAGGCATTTCCATTTTTAAAGATTTTAAATAAGATTTTAATAGTTTTGATTTACACACTGAATTAATAGAAAATCCATCCTCTGCAACTGCTCGAGATAATATTTCATCCAGAGAAAGATTACTGTTGACTTTATTAAAATATTTTTTAACTCCAGCTTGAGATGAAGATGGCTTGTCTTCCTTCACAGACATGTTTTGTTCACTAGTTTTTTTATCGTTTAAGTCTATTTGATGTTTTCGAATTAAATGACTTTTAAGCGACGAGGTGGAAGACCCCTTACAAGCAAGAATTTGTGGACAAATAGTACAATGAGCCTTCTCATTTTTCTTTTTATAATATTTCCAAACTTTCGAACTCATTTCTGTAAGCAAAAACCAAGAATATTAATTCTCAGACTATATTTAAATTTAACTATTCACTCACTTTTTAAATAAATAAACATAAACGATCACATTAGTTTTATTTTTGTTTATAATTGTCTTTTTAATTAATATCTTTTTAAATAAACATTCAATCTTTTTCCCTTTGATTCAACGTAAATATTTATTTTGTTTAACGTAAAAAGTGTCAGAGAAACAAATAATCAAAACTAACCCATGAATTTAACAAGGTGTAGTTAGTAGCCTAGCTTGTAATTTTTTTCATATGAAGATTTTATTGAAACTCATATACAAAAAACTTAACAGCTGTTATTTAGTTAATCTCGTTAAATATACTTTACGAAATAAACATAAGAAAGCAATTCACAGCGATATGATAACAAACGGAAAGAGATACGTTAAAAGTTTAAAAAAACGGACAAATACAAATAGAAACAATCAATTTAGCGATATTTTACAATATTAAAAACCGGTTAACCGAGTGAAAAAAAACCGGATAACCCGGTTAACCGAAAACCAATGTTTAAAAAAACCGGTTTGCGAAACACCGAAATGAAAAAAAACCGGTTTTTCGGTTAACCGGTTTATAAACACTACTTATATATACCCTTCTTACGAATGTTTATAAAAATATCATTTATTATTTAAAATTCTCTATCCAAATTTACGACACAGATTTAAATTCACAGACATTAGGAACATCACATTTTATTTATTTGTTGGTTTGTTTTAACAATCCCGATTTCTATCAACATATAAGTATATTCAAATTATGAAGTTTAATATTCTTCTTCTGAATTAATTATCCTTCTCGAATTATCCAATAAAATTTTTATGAAATAGATATATTTAATTTTCATCACTGTTCTTTTTATTCAATCATTTGCATATTTTAAACTATCCCACAGTGGGGCAGAATGGAAATTTTTTGGAAATAAATCTGGCATTTCTAAAGGGCTGTGGCGCCTCAAAGTAGGGTACCTACGATATGTAAAATTTTTAAACTCGTGCCATTTTTTGTTTTTCACCAAAGATTACAAAGATTTTTATATTTTCTGAAAGCGCTCGACGAGATCTTGAAAAAACATGCTTGGACATACTACTTATCTCTTATAATATCCGAGTTATAGGCATTTAAAAATTTAGTGATACAAAATTTACCATACCTTGGTCCGCCTTTTTTTGAATACCGGGCGTAATTTTGGACCAAATGGACTCAATTTATTCTTGTTAGTTAGACAAAATTTCCAATAATATGCAAAAAATATCAGATCAATATCATTTACAGATCCAAAAATATACGTTTTTTAATTTAAAAATTCCAAAAATTTTAGATTTTTGCCGTTTTTTTGCCCAAAATGTGTCTTAACTCTTTTATTAATAAAATACAATTTTTTTAAGAACATATAAAAATTTTATAGCTTTCTAAAAGGTATCTTTACGCAGAACGCTTTGGCGTAAAAAACTTGTCCTATTTTTTGAAAATGTTGCCACTGCGTCCTTCCGAATATGACCTATTTTTTATCAAAACTTCAACTTTGGGCGACATGTTCTAAAATCCCAAAGATGGGATCAGAAAACTGAAAGCAGTTTTGGAAACCTCAATATGTTTTCTATTTACTCCAAAAGAATTTTCCCAGCCCTGAAAGAAATGTGGACCCTATGGGCAAAAATGTAAAAAATCCCATTTTTGGGATTTTCATTCCTATTTTTGGGAATTGCGGGATGCCCTTTGACCTTTTCAATTTTTTTTTTTTGTATTTTCTTATTTGAAATGACAAATTTAACAAGCGTTGAAGATTTCATTTAGTTTTGTTCATCAATAAAGATTTTGTCATATATTACATATCTGTTCAATTTCTAAAACTATGATTTATATCAAAATTTTAATAGGGTCGCAGATAGCTACAACAATTTAGTCCATATTTATCCCTTAATATCTTTTTTTAGTTAGATATGGAAATTCTCGACCCTTTACAAAAAATTTCAAGCCAATATCTCAATTACATTCAAAAATATGTTGATTTAAACCTGTATCCTTTAATTTCATATTCTTCATATTTTAGTATTAAATATGACAGAACATGTTTAAATCTTATATTTACCTATTTTTTATTTCTTTGCTTATCCTTATAATTGAAAGGTCCTATTATGCTTAAATTTTCAGAAATTTATAACTATTTTTTACCTAAATTTGCTGTGATAGTCGTACGGTGCGGACGTGTTTTTACAAGTGGTATCTTTGACAGTGAAATTTTCAGTGAAAGTTAGTAAATAATATAGTGAGCGATAGTGAAATATAAAGCTGGGACTCCACAGATTCAGAATCTGTAAAAATCTTGAAAATCGGTAAAGTGATTCCGTCGATTCGCTCGGATTAAAATTGGTGTCTGTTTTTGTGTGTTGGCTGTATATTTTATATACAACGTGTGTGTGTTGTTTGTTTATGTTTATACAAAAATAAACAAAGTCTTGAGACTTCTTTGGTCAGCGGAGTCTCAAGGTGAATCTCCGGCTCGAAGGTCAAACTCCGGCCAGAGATTTGGGGTGTTGCCAGACTGGGTAAGTGGTGTTGCCAGACCGGTGGTAAGGTGTGTGTGTGTGTGTCTTTGCTAAACCGGAAACCGGTAAGGCAGTCTCATTCTGTTCATATCTCAGACCGGAAGTGGATAAGACAGTGCGGTCGGGTGTTAGTTCCCTCCATGGATACAGAGATACAAGTAATTTAGAAATTTCAGATGTATATTCCCCAAATCGATTTCCATTAATTTTATGTTTACTATTCAGTGCCATTAAAATAATGTAAACTCTTCGAAGCAACTCCTTGTCGATTCCAGTTATTTTTGAAGTAATTTCAAAATCACGAAAAACTTTCTCGCTGTATTACCGTCATTTGTACTACCGCAACTTGGAAGTGGTTTGTCGATGTTTAATCCCATCTGAACTTTAAATTCTTCTTGGATTCTGCTTTTTTCCGCAGCTCTCAGTTCTTTCATTTCTTCATTATTTTTTGATTTTAGTAAGATTCTCTGGCACACTTCTATATTTTTTTTTCTTGGATATGTTCTCATTCAAATATATGAACCATTAATCCTTTTTTCCTTTCCTCACCAAGTTAATTCATGTACTTTTTCCTTTCCTTTTCAATCACTATTTATTCATAAATTTATTAAAATAATCCTTTTCCGTTTTCGAAATATTTAGAATATCCTCACAAAATTCCCTTTTATTATATTCATTATCCTGTTTCAGGATTTTTCACTCTTTCCCCACAACTACAAATTATCCTTTTGTAATAAGAATATTTTCTTTCTTTTCCTTTTCCAATTTTCACTTTATATTACAATTTTTGTAAATATCCTTTTTTTCAATTTTCAATTCCAACACACAAAATTTTTATATTTCACCACTATTTCTAACTTTTTTAAACGAACAATTCAGCAATCAAAACTATAATGAAAAATTAGTCACAGACTTAAAACTATCTTCTAAACAAAATTTCCAAAACGTAGCATATGTGATGAAAAAACAATTTCCTAAACGCATATAATTTTCAAATTTCAAATTCCAAAAATAACAATTTACCTACATAGGATTTTTCTACGTTATTTTCAATAAAAAAAAACATAAAGCTAACTAGATTAAAATTTTCAAATATTAAAACATTTCAAATTTCATTTTAAAATTTGAAAACAGTATACCAAAGTATTTTAGGAATTCCCAAAAATCAAAGGTAATTTGATTGAAATAAAAATAAACATATTTCAATTGCAATTTAAATTTGAAGCAAAGTCAAGGCCTGGCACACTTAATTAAAAAAACTGAAATTTTATTCAAATGGAAATTTAAAATTTAAATAGAAAAAAATCTAAGCCAACTCAGTTGATTCTTCCTTTTCCATATTTGAATTCAAATTCAAATTTTAAAATAAAAACATAGATCAAAGCTAACATGATTAAAAATAAAGAAAACTATTTAAACTAAAATTTAAATTTCAAAATAACAAAGTCAAAGCCAACTGAGTAAAAACCCTTAAAAATATTTAAACTAAAATTTGAAAATAAAAAAATCAAAGACTACTTAGTTGAAAATGTTCAAATATTCAAAATTGTAAGAAGACAAAAACAAATCAAAGATTACTAGATTGGAAAACCTAAAAATATTTGAATTTAAATTTAAAATTGAAAATATTACGAATATTTATGAACAAGTTAAAAACTAGACCCCAACAGACTCAATAAATACTTTATTTCTGAAATATTTTAACAATTTATTGGCAAAAAAAAAAGATTTTATGAAAGAGGCTAATATGGGGGTAGGTGGTTAATATGGCCCTATAAATTTTTGTAAAAGGATTAACATGTATGGTGTGATTTACTACATTCTTTTCCAAAACTTGGATAAGAAGGAACAAGAAGAGGTATGTGGATAAGAAAGAGGCAAAATTCCTAATTTTGGGAGTAAATACTTATTATTGTCTATACACTGGAAAAATCCATGGCTAATATATACGAAATTGTACGAAATACTTTCGTATAATGCAAAATAAAAAAATTAATTGAAAAAAGTGAATTTTTAATAAATAAGGTAAAATTTACGAAATATTAATTTATGCAAACATTTCTGCTAATTTTAAAATTATTTTTCTAATTTTAGCTAAAAATTATTCTCCACACGAATTTGTAATTTTTTTATGAAAATAGTGCGTCAATTATATTATACTTTTTCTTAAATTTTATAAAAATATTGTAGTTTTATCCTATGATAATATACTTAATATCATTATGTTTAATTTCGTTAAAATTTATGAAAATAATATTACGAAAGGTTTTTGTACTTTCGTATAAATAGAAAAGGGTTTTATTTAGAAATATTTTGTGTTATACACGTGTTTGTTTTATTGAAATGGCATGTTGTTAAAACATCGGGATCATTTGGACCCCAAAGCCGTTTAAGGGTTAATTAAATTTTTCACTATTATTGTAAATATCGCTTATTAATAAATAAATTTTTTAAGTTTTGTGATAATCTACCTAAAAATAGAAACAATTTCGACTAGTTTCCATCAAAACTTGTAAATATTACAAAATTTGACTTTGACTTTTTATGGGTTAATGGCGTCCAAATTGCATGAAACTCTTGATTTTTATTTAGAAATATGTGGACTAATAAATTTACAAAAGGTTCCATTTAAAATACACAACAATATAATAAAAAGGCTAATTTTGCAAAATATTACATAAAAATGGTTTTTTGTCGAAATCCGCTGAATTCAAATTGCAGGTACAGGCAAACTATAAGAGGTATTGACCGAATTTTTTACTGCTCTATTCCCTAGTCTGTTGTCCATAAATCCCTATGAGTTCTCAAAAATATTGAAATTTGTTTAACAAAGTATCAAAAAAACTAAAATTTGAATTTTGAAACGACCGTTAAAAATATCGAAATTTTTCGACCATAGCTAGGGTTTACGTTATTCTATAAGGACAAAAATTCATATTCAAGTAACAACAGATGTATTTTAAGTAATACAATTGTTTTATTAGAATATTTTCAAAAATATGTCTATTTTCTTATCGCATTTCGAATTCAAGTGCTCTGAGACACGATAATGGCCTGAGGAATTTTTAATAACTTTTACATTTTTCAACCAATTTTTGTGTTTTTATCTTTTTGTAACGCTAATTCTGTGTACATTACGATTCTTTGACAATAAAATGCAAAACAAATTGTTTAATGACAAAACTTTTGTGAAAACTGAAAAAATTACATATTTTCCCCTTATTGACCTAATTTTTTACACGACTTATTTTTATAACCCATAGAACAATTCTAGTGGGGGCGGCCTGTAGGATAAAATTTTTTTTCTTCATACAAGCTTCATTCAAGCTATAAATTTTTCTTAAAGGTTTATTATAATATCTCATGATGACAGTATATTTCATTTAAATCTTAAAATAATACATTAATGATCTATTTATTTCCTATTGCTAAAATTTGATATATACTTTTATTTTTAAAAAATATTTCATATTCTTATGCCTTGGGATAACAAAATTTTTGTTTTACCTTCAAGTATAAATAAAAAACCCACTTAAAGATTTTGAAAATTCTAACCACAATAGTTTTCCAGATTAACAATATGTTACATATGAGAGATGCCAAGCAAATTATTGCAAGATCGCCAATTTATATATATCTATAAAAAATTTGAATTGTCACATTATAACAGTTTTCAAGATATACGAAATTTTTTATTTATTTCATATATTTGGTGCCAAGCACCCCATTGAAAGTCCTCCGGTTATTTTCTAAATGTTCACATGAATGTCAAATTTATATATATCAAATTTTCTCTAATAGTTCCTCCAAAATGTTCAGGTGAATATTGATGTAATTTATTCAAAATTTGATGATCTAGTTCTATATTTTCCTAGATAAGCAATATTTTGCATTTAATTCATATGGGAGATGTCAAGTCCCCATTAAAAGTTCGCTCGTTATACTCTAAATGTTCAGATGAATGTAAAATTTAAAGATTCTAGCTCTAATAGATTCTCAGAAATTTAGTTGTATTAGTTTCCCAGATAAACGAACTTTTGTATTTAATTAATATGGGAGATGCCGCTCCCCTCATGGGTAGTCCGCCAATTTATTATCCAAAATGTTTACATGGATGTTGAAACTATTCGTGAAAAATTTTAAGATTTTAACTTTATATGGGAGGTGTCATATTCCCTAACGCCATCCTAAATAATATTGACATTAAAGTGACACAAACAAAATTTGAGATATTATTTGAGTAATATTATTTCAAGAAAAACGAATTTTTGGGTAGTCCACCAATTTATTACCCAAAATAATTACATGGATGTTAGAGTTATTCATGCAAAATTTTAATATTCTAACTGTATTAGTTTCCCAGATAAACGAACTTTAGTATTTAATTTATATACGCCCCCTAACGCTAGTCCGCCCATTTAATATACCAAATAATCATATTGACACAAAAGTGCCTCCGACAAAATTTGAGGACTCTAACTCGTATATTATTTCAAGATAAACAAATTTTTTATTTCATATAGTCCGCCATTTTAATACCCAAAATGTGTACATGGATGTTAAAGTTATTCATGCAAAATTTTAAGATTTTAACTGTAATAGTTTCCAAGATAAACGATTTTTTATTTATATGGGAGGTGCCACGACTCCTAACGCTAGTCCGTCCACTTTTTATTATTTCTTTAAATTACTTTAAATTTCAAAACAAGTAGGAAGGTATAGTCGGGTAGGGCCGACCATATAATACCATACACAATGAGTATATTTTTAAAATTTTTACTTTTTATAAAGAAACTTTTATGTTGAATATTACAATATTTCCAAAATATTTAAGCAATTTATTGATAAAAAAACTAAAATTTCTAAATGAGTATTTATATAGGGCAAATATGGGCCGATCCTCGGTAAATTTGGGAAAAGGATATATTTTATAATAACAGTTAGCTTTGTTGAGTTTCATTGCGATACAAATGCTTACAAGTCCATTTTAGACGTTTAAGACATTTTTTGAAGGGGGATTTGTATGGTGGCTAGGGTCAAATAAGGGCCGATCCTTACGAAAATCTGCAGTGTCATTTATACTTATATAAAACTTATTTGTGTCAATTTTTAGAGAGAAATTAGAATATTTGACGTAATTATGGCATAAAAAGTTCAAATCGGGAGGTACGGTTGTATGGGAGCTAGATGAAATAGGCTTCGTCCCTGTGCCAAAAAACATGCTTGGTCCAAATTTCATCGAATTATATTGAAAATTGCGGTCTGTACCTTGCGCACAAGGACAACCAGCCAGCCGGACGGAAGGACAGACGGACTTGTCTTAATCGACTCAAAAAATGATTCTGAATCGATCGGTATACTTTAAGGTGTAGGGCATAAAAAGTAGCCTATTACCTATTCCGGACATACAGGAATACGCTGTGAAAATTTCAAGAAAATCGGTTCAGTCGTTTAGTAGTCTTTAACATTCAAACATACAAACATATAAACATACAAACAAACACACATTCATTTATATATTCATTTATATTTATATATAGATAAAGGAGAATAGATAAAGGAGTCTGCACATTTTCTGAAGTAAAATATAAAATGAATTACGTATTACATCCTATAAATCTGCACATAACCTGAAGACAATTGTTTTTGCAACTTTATCATCAGTCAATTAAGCGAAAAATATAAATTTCCTTTAGATATTTAACAGAATAGTCTGCACATTTTCTGATATTTTTTGCTCAGTCATTTTATTCCCTTTTTCAATTCTTTTGTAGGAAAACTTTACTACAAAGTTTTATTAAACAACAAATGGCTTAAGTATATCTGCGGCAAGGTACAATTCAACTTAAATGCTTTGTTATGAAAACTAAATCACATTTTATTTGTCTACAGGTGGCCGACTATAACTTCTTACTTGATTTTTTTTGTGTATTCAGTTCCTATATTTGGATGTAGGTCTGTTGGTTTAACTGCATTGCGTATTTTGTACTTTTTGTGTGTCTTATTTCGTTTAGCGTTGTTATACCCTACACCACTATAGTGGGGAGGGTATTATACGTTTGTGCTGAAGTTTGTAACAGCCAAAATATTGGTCCTAGCCCCACCTTTCTCAGTCTCAGAATCACTTTCTGAGTCGATTGAACTATGTCCGTCCGTCAATCTGTCTGTGTGTCCATGTAATCCATGTGCGCACCCTACATGTCGCAAATTTCAATTTTTTTATATCAAGGACGATCGTTATTAAAAATAGTTGAAATCGGTTTCTCCTAGCCCCCATACAACCGTACCCCCCGAATCAGGCCTTTAGGCTCATAAGTACGTTAAATGTTTTATAATGTCAACAAAAATCAGCAAAAATTAGTTTTATAGAACAATAAATGACAATACTAATTTTTATTGTGCCCGATCATTACAAAAATCGGTAGTGTCATTTAAAGTTCTATAAAACTATGTTTTGTCGACTTTTGTTAACATAATAGATCATTTAAATTAATTATAAGCCAAAAGGCCCTATTTGGGGGTACGGTTGTATGGGGGATAGTCGAAATAATGGACCGATTTTAAACATTTTCAATGGCTTCGTCCTTGGGCCAAGAGAAGCGTGTGTGCCAAATTTCATCCAATTGTCTTGAAAATTGCGAAAATTGCGCACAAGGTTTACATGGACAGCCAGCCAGCCAGCCTGCCAGACGGACGGACATAGCTTAATCGACTCAGAAAATGATTCTAAGCCGATTGGTATACTTTAAGGTGGGTATAGGACGAATATTTTTGTATGTTACAAACATCAGCACAAACCCAATATACCCTACCCACTAAAGTGGTGTAGGGTATAAATATTCCACAATAAAACAAATTAAATGCTTTATTTAAAAAAAAATCAAAATTTTAACATACTAACTGGTGTAGGGTATCAATGTCGTATGGTATGGTCGGCAATGTCCGACTATAAATTCGTACTTGTTGTTGTTACTTTTGTTTTGCATTTGCTATACGAACATGAATTAAATTTAAATTTTATAAAACTAATATGTTTTAAATACACTATGGTAAAGAGCACAGCCGAATATACTTGTTTACGATGAGTTGATTTTTAAGTTTTACACCAATAAATATAGCTCCCAATAAAAAACTCTTACTAATCGTCTTCTCAGTGTTTGACATTTTGAAAAGTCTCTATTATCAAAATATTTTATAACCCATATCTGGAATGAAAAAAACTTTATCTTAGTTGGTAATACCCTTAACATTTAATATTAATTTTACAAGAGATTGAAACAACTTTATTAAATTCTTGTTTATTAATGATTTTATTTTTATATTATCATTATTGTAATTATAAAATTTAGCATTTATGAATGTTTTATAATCATGAGTGACAAAATTATTCAATATATGTATGTATATATGTATAAGTATACATATATATATATTACATTACTTATAGATTCATATTAGAGATATATATGATATATTTTTTGTTTTCTTTCTCATTGTTTCTTTTATTAAAAAATTATTATAATTTATATTTATATATTTATGTTATTTTAAATATTTGTTTTTGTAATATATACTATATTTTATATATAAAAAACTATAAAGTATATATTATTAAGAATATCAATATATAAATAAATTTCTTTTATTTTCTTTTATTTACTATACGAACACAATGTGGTTTTTTTCCTTTTGCCACACTGTGTGGTGCAGGATATAATAGGTTGCGATGCTCTATTTTTTATTGCCTCCCTAATACAAAACGTCTTTTTCATATATGAATGTATTTGTCAGTTACATATTGTATTTATATGTGTTAATATATTTGTTTAAAATGGTATTACGAAGGTATAAAAGGGAGCTGCCACTGCAATTTGGATTTGTTATTGAAATTAAACCAAACACAGTCTTACATGCAGTATTTTGCAGAATATAAGCCACAACACTAGGATACAATTTAGTTAGTTGTATTGGAATATTAACTAACTTTACGACTGTAATGAATGATACAATAAGTATGTATGTATATACTATATACTATAGTTTCGAAATTTATTTTGATCTAATTACAAAACGAAATTGTATAAATAATAATAAATAAATACATACATACATATGTAACATTAAAATTAAAACATTTGATAAATCCAAGGACGACATACAATGTTATTAATTAGTATTTCACAATAAAATTCAAGATTTTATAGAATTAGTCATAAACATTTTCATTATTTAATAATATCAAAATCTAAATAAACAAAACATTGTCAAGATGAATTATTTTTTAAATAAAACATAGATAACTAACACACGACACAATTATAGGTCTTAACAAATAAATTAATTGTCCGCTGAATAGCTTATTTTTTATACTCGAATATTTATAATTATATCAAGAGTATGGAGTATATTATATCAATAAAGCTGGAGTATACTGACTTTGTCATTTCGTTTGTAACATATCGAAATATAGGTTGTAGACCTTTGACTTTGTCATTTCGTTTGTAACATATCGAAATATAGGTTGTAGAGGCACAAAAGTATGTACATACATACATTACGCCAATAAAGTCTAAAAATTATGAAATCGTTTTTCTATTCCAATGAATAAAGCATTTTTCAAAAAAATATTTTTTTTTATATTTTGAACTTCACAAAAGATTTAATATTGGTGTTCTGAACAGCAACATTCGTTAGTTGTCTTGAAATAATCTGTTGTTATTGTTGAATTGAAATTGAATTATGGTTAAGTTTTAGACAAATATCATACATTTTTATAAATTCAGATATAAAGTGATTTTTGCTTTTTTTAGTGTCTAAAACAAACTGGTGTAAAATTATAGCCAAATCAGAAATCGCTTGAAAAGTGTAATATTGGGTAAATAATATATCTTTTTTTAATCCTTCAAAAATTGTGGCATTAAAATTTCGAAAAATTTTACGGCATTTTGAAACAAAAACGTCTTCATTTTACTCATTTTTTTGTGTAAATAATTTTATTAACATCACTTCTGCATGTAAAACAAGACCTAACAATGCAAAAAATTCGTGATTTAAGATTTCCTTTGAGAGAAAAACAATAAACCGAAAATTTTCAAAAAAGGGGGAAATTATCTGCCAAATATTGAAAAAGTATTCATGAGCTATTCGCATCCCATTATGAAACTTTAAAGACCTTAAAGGAAATTGTATAAACTTTATTTTGAGCACAAAATAAAAACAAGATTAAACATTTGATTAAACCCTGCATCTTTATTGTCCATATGTCGCATTGGGATAAAAACTCACATATAAGTTAATAGTATGTGTATGTATGTAACCTAATTACATTTCCCACAGTTTTTTATGTGTTTTGTTTCACTAAATGATCGAGAGAATTTGTAATAAATTGTACAATTTTTGACGAATGTATATTTATGTATATCTTTCCGAAATACTTATTCTGTGCACATCAGATAATGACAAAAGTAGTAATCGTAATGTTTTGCAACCAAACAAGTATAAGTATGTATCGTGAAACGCAAAGGGCACAATCATATTCAACATACTCATAACATACTTCAATAAAATAAATATACGTATAGTCAGCATTTGGTTGTGTCGTATATTCATACATTTTTCTTTCATATACAACAGGTATGAAATATGCAATGTAGTTGTTTTGTTCAATTACCATACTTATATCTTTGCAAAATGAATATAAATATAAGTATGATTTGAGTATGCGTATACGTAGTATTTCACCAATGCAACAACAAATAACAAAGCAAAAATGAATGAAATGATGTGTAAAAAATTAATGTTGTTGATTTTATGAATATAAATTTTATTGTATAAAAATTATAAGTAACAAAATTTTTTTGAAAATAATAATAAAATTAGAACTAAAAATATAAATATGTAAACAAATAAATTACCAAACATTTTTATATAAAGAATTTAAAAGTAATATGATATCTACAGTTTTAGGTTCCAGCCGGTTTCTTTTCTCTGTTATAATATTTCCAGCTTAAAAAACCCCTTTACGATGGTGCACTGGTTGAAGGAATTGATATTTTTATTAAAAAATATCCAAACATATACCTTTCTATTTAAGTGCATAAAATTATTCGGAAGCATATTACCTACATATTTTCATATATTTATTAAAGTGTAAAAATTTATGAACATTTTATTGCTTCTTTAATTTTTTAACATTACTTTTTTTAATTTTACATAAAACTTAATGAAAAGTTCTCTACATGTTACTTTTTGTATTAAATTTGTCATTCATAATTTATTGCTATTTCTTAATAATTACTTAAAGTAAATAGAGTAAATCATAATATCCTCAATACTCGTTTTTAGTTTGGGTATTTTGTTAAAATGTTTGAATAAAAGAAATTCCCAACATATTCTTTGTTTTTATTCATTTAAGATCACACATACCTGTTCGCTATGCTTTTAAATAGTAAATAAGTCCATACATGTTTGATACGCGGATTGAATATACGTAATTATATTTCATTGCGAATACGTACATGAAGATACTTAAAATGAAACTTGTGTGGACGTACATTGTATTCAAAAATTATGAGTAAATAGTTGCATTACTTGTTTCATACATACTCATTGTCAATCTCTGGTGCACATAAGGATTCCTTTACAAACAGGTGCAATTTATTACTAAATGGCAAAATTATATCAAAACTGAAAAAAATCAATATTTTCCCCAGAAGATGGAAACTTCAGAGCCTTTGCGGCACCTGTTAATGTTATCCTATCAGACTAATTTTTTGCATGACATAGTCTTACAACCCAAAGAACAAGAGGGGCGGGTAAAATTCGCAACTTCGTTTTTTTTTTGGAGCACTCTAAAGTATATACTTTTGTAGGACTATTAAGAATATATCGTGGTGTTACAAACAGAATGAGAAAATTATTACACAACCATATTTTTGATAGAGGACATAAAATATGTATAAAAAGAATTAAAATAATTGTAGAAGTAGTATTTTGTGTTTTTTAAGAGTTGGATAAATTTTTCTTTGATATGTTAAAACAATTAATAAAAAAATAACACAAATGTGAAATTTTAAATAAATGCAATATTTAGTTTTTAACGCTTTTTAATTCACACTCTCATTCCAGATTAAAATTATGTATATAATTCTGTTTGACTTACAGGCATTGCAAACTGGGAACAAATCATAATCCTCTCCAATTTTCTAAAATATATAACAAAATATTCAATAAACAAATCCAAATTTTTTTAATTTAGAGTGAGTATAACCTCGTAATAATGAGAAATGATTACAAGATAGCTATTATATATGATATATTACATCGAAAAATATTGCAAACATAAATGCATGAAATGTTTAATCAATTCTACAAATCTAAATATAAAAATTTATACAACCATCCACTGGATATTAAAGAAACGACAAAGCGTTATAGCTTGTTTATATATGAAGTATGCTAGCATCAGTATTAAGAAAGTTTTGTTTTGCATGGATTTGACAATTTCAGTATAAATTCACGAACAAAAAAATAATCAGCTTTTAAATCGATTTTATAAACTATTTGCCTTGGCAAATTGCATGTTGCTTATGTAAATGTTGTATTTAATTGCCCCAAAAACAAACATGCAATTCTAGAAACATATTTCAAATAATATTTTTCTTTTGGGGCGGTCATATAGAGGATATATTGAAGTAGTTGTATTTATTTTTACAACTGTTTTTAATAACTTTTTATATAAGTATGTATATTGTAATGCATTGTATATAATATATATAGTGTTAATAATGATTTAATAACTTTTATAAATATTCGTTGTTGAAATACATATTTACATATGTTTAATTTATTTTTTAGTTGTTTTTTTTTTTGTTATAAAATTAATTATATTTTTTACAAATATAAAAAATCTAAATAAATAAATTATTATTGAAATTTTTCTACCAAAATCTGATGTTTGACATAGGAGTATTCTAACTTTATGAGTCCTTAAACCAGGCTTTTAAAAACACGTATTAAGAAAACAGTTATTGGTTTTAAAGCACCGGTATAATGACATTACAATTATATTGTTTATGTAAGTGTTTATAGTAGGTATATATGCTTAACTATGTTTAGATCGTTAATGTGAAATTTAAAAAAAATATTTGGACCATTCATACTTCTAAATGTCATTAATAATTTCTTCACATTTTTAGTAAAAGAACAAGAAGTTGGTCTGAAATTTATTTGTAATAATAATTGTTTACACATAGAAAATACCCAAGCAGTGATCATAATTTTAATCTTTTCAATAGTTTTTTTTAAGGTACGTTCACACTGTGGAAATATTTATCCAAAAATACCTATACAAAATCAACGTTTAAAAAAACATGTTTTTCTTTGCAAACGGTAGCTACAATCATGAAATTGGAAAGTCGATGACACTATAATTGTGATTGTCAATTCCTCTGTTTTATTAATATCAAAATTTATAATATTTAGTATTAAGAATTCAGAATTTGCTATAGCGCTAATACTAAAATGTATATATGTACATGTAAAGGTAAGTTCGCACCTATCAAATATTTGACGAAAAAACGTGATCTCTAACAAATCTACATATTGATTTACTCTATATATTAATTTTAATTTTATTTATAATATATCTGTGAAGTTATCACTTTAGATCAAAAAAACGTTTCGTCTTTTCTGTCAAATATTTAATAGCTTAAGTGTCGGAAGCTAAAAGCTCATATGCTTAAAATTTGTATATATTTATAAAGATAAAAATTCATTTTAATTACTTTTTTCATTTCAAAAGAGAAAAGTATATGTTTGTATATTTTCCTTTACACACTGGAAAAATGCATCAAGTTCTAAGCAAAAAACAAATAAAAATAAATTAACTCGCTTGTACTCAGATTTGCACATCACGAATTTTCTAGGGAATGGTAACATTTTAATATTTTTTCAAAGTCCTTTATATATTTTACACGATTTAGCTCCTACAAATACATTGTGGTCAATCGCTATTGTCCAAACTTCACAACATGAGGTCGTTTCTTTTATCTAAATTCTACATAAAAATTACTCCTAACACAGGATTGACGCTCTTACAAACCAAATCGGTATAATGCCAATACAAAATAATCAGATAGTCTTCATTGTTTATTATTTCGTTGATTCTTTGCATTTGCCTATGGTGGAAATGTGTAAACCAACCACATGTCATAATCGTAATTTACAGTTTCCTTGCAAGGTTCTATTGATTTCTCTATGTAGGGCGGAGTGGCCTCAGGTATTAGTGATTAGTGTTCTAGTCTGGTATACCGGATGTGGTGGGTTCGATTCCCGATACACATCGGATTTGATGTGTAGGATGTATACACATCAAATCCGAATAAATACTCCTAGGCCTTTCAAATTAACTATGTAGTGCGGAAATAGCTATTTTGACAGAATCGATGTATTTGGCGCATATCCCACCTTGGTAGATTTATCATAACAAATCTGTAGACTCATCATCATGGTCATGCATATAAGAGCGCTATTCATGTTTAACAATGATTACTTCAACTGGATACCGAACGAAGCACGCAATAAAAATCCTGAAAAATTACGTAGCGATAATTTTTTTATATTTTTCTATTGCTGCAGTTTTTAGTTCAAAGTTCCCACCACAATACGCAATCTTCTTTGCATCTATATTTGGAATAATAAATTTCTCTGTGGGATGGGGACCCAAAAATTTTAACAATAAATTGTTAAAAACTATATCTACTTAATTTCTTCTTGATCAGCCAAAGTCTTACGCGTAATCCGATTGAGATTTTGTAATAAACGCTGAAAAGCATTTATTTATTTTATTATAACACCTAAATATAACAATTTAACGTAAAATACAAAGTGTTGTCAATAATACGTATTAAAATTCTATTATAACTTACTAATTACTTAAAGAGTTCCCCAAACATAATGCAAAAAATAGTCAGTAAAAAATGTCAAAAGCAGTAATATTTATAGAAAAATAATAACGGTCAAATTGATAGTAACACTGACCTATTTAGATTCACTGCAATACTCGCTTTTGTTATATAAAGAATGCAATAAAGTAAAGGTTAATTATTATCTAAGTAGAAAAAAATTGACTAAGGGCGAGTTTTTCTGATAATCTTCATTCTTTGGTTAAACCTGATGTTTCGTGTTTTTCATTTATCAGTAAAGTTACTTCTTATCTTAGTTTAACTGAGTGTAATTTGTATTGTTTGCAAAAAAACAGCTGTTCATTGTTTATGTTTTTGATTGAAAAGTTGGCAATTCTAACAAAGTTAAATGAGCTTAAATCTAAAACTGAAAAACACAATCATCGGTTAAAGTCCGCCTAAATTTGTTTCGAGTTTATTCTAACAGCAACTCAAGTCTAGTTTAACTGAGGAGTATTTGTTCATGAATATGTTCAAAAGCATAAGCCGGAACACATTATTAGAGTAAGAAAAAATTCGGAGTTCTAACGGCAAAGAATTCCACCAACGATCAATTCGTACTAAAAAATAAATCTATGAAACAAGAGTAGCGGTTTTTCAGATTTAATTATTTTATGAATTTCAATGGTCAAACAATGAAGTTTAACGAAATCAAAGAAACTACATTTTAAAAATTGTTTAACAATATTGTAGACAAAACGAACAAAAGTGTTAATAATGTTTAATTCTTTAGAGACTAGAAGCATTGGTATCTGACACAACCTCAAGCCCATATACGATTTGGGACATAAGTAGCGAATATGCCAATATGAGGAGGATAATACACATTTATAGCAATAATCATCCGCAATGTTTGCAAAATTCCAATACCAATATGTGAACTAAAATAATTCCCATCAATAAACTCAATTTTCACACCACTAATAATAATATCAAGATTTATATTAAATCTATTAAACGGACTGAAAGCAATCTCCTTCGATTTCAAAGGATTAATTAATAAACAATCATTAACTGTATATTCAGAGATAACACGTATACAAAAGTATATATTAGAACGTAAAACGTTCCAAATCACGAGTACAACTGAAAAACAGAGCAACATCATCCGCATACAAAAATATTTTGCATATACTCGTACTAACCTGAGAACATAGATGGGCACTTTGCAGTACCAGTAAAAATGCAGAAAAAGTAAGTTTTTACTGTTTACTGAAAAAATTTTCATTATTCAGTAAAATTTTACTGATTACTGAAAAAATTTTCAGTATTCAGTAAATTTTATTGATTACTCAATGTTCAACATATTTTTGAATATTATCATCATTTATCATAACAAGTAGCTATATTGATATTAATTTTACTTTTTGGGATTGTAAATCATTTCAGAAGACAAGAACTTAGCTATGTATAAATTAATATAAGAGGACAAATATTATACAATTTTGTCGGGCAATAAAAATTTATTGGAAGCATTTATTATATTTTTTAATATTAGATTATTAACACAAATATAGTAAAAAAGATCAATATGATAATAGTTGTATCGGAATATTATTTAAATATAAAATTTTTTACTAATAATGCATTTTGGTTGAAAATTTTACTGATTACTGAAAAAAATTTCAGTATTCAGTAAGATTTGTATTACCAGTATTTTTTACTGTTTACTGAAAAATTTTTCAATATTCAGAAAAATTTTACTGAATACTAGAACCGAACCCTGAGGAGCACCCGAATGAACGCGTAATAAATCTGAATCCACACCATGCAGACTGACATACAAAAATCTTCAACAAAGAAAGGAAAGTATAAGTTAACAGGTCGTCATAGAAAAATCGAACTCAAATCTAAGCTTGTCTATCAGTCTTCTAATATCCTCTCTGATTAAGTCAGTGAAATCTAGAAGAATTAAAGTGGTATAGTTAACCTGACGATATGCATATTGCGAATGAAATATCAAAATGAGTAGGTTTACAGTTATGTTAAATACTCAGATTTAAGCATAATGAACAAAAAATGGCAGATTTCGAGGCATCAAATATATTATAATTGAAATCGCTAACAATAATCATATGAAAATAATAAGACCCAAAGATATCAATATTTTCATAAGGTCGATAAACTACACCAAATAGAAATTTCACACTATTAAACAAATCTCTAGAAATAAAAATTTTACACTTCAGCCAGAGATGCATTTCAGATAGAGTAAAGAACAGTTTATAGAAAAGTGTCCTAAAACATGCAAAAAATGATTTATTTAATATCAAACTTTGTATTAAATAACTAGGTAGCTTTAAGGATTTATAAATAAATAACATAAATTGATTTTAATAAATAAGAATATATGTATTTGATTTAATATGTATGTAATTATACTTTAGTCTTATTTGTTTTTTACTTAGAAACTTTTGCTGTTTGTTTTAAATTGTAATTAATTTTGTTAAATGTTATGTATAAAATAAATCACAAAAAAATATATTTGCTTTATAAATTATATATTTCATTCTTTTCTGATTTTCTCTCGTGTATGTATGTAAGTATATCTCAACTTCATTAGCGCATTATAAACAATAAGAGCTAATCTTTAGGTGAACTATTAGCGATTAAATTAAATTATACTCGAAAGATGTTTTTGAGTACTCAGTTAATCTGTTTGCTAGTTTAAGAGCCCAACAGCGGTGGTTTAAACTTAAGCAAGAAATGCGGAAGTGTAAAAAGCTGATGCAAAAGAATTAAAATAGTTTTGTAAAAATAAATATAAATTATGGAGGCTTCAAAATACAAGGTTTATGTTCTTTTTGAGTTTTCGATTATTTTATATTACACTTAATGCTATCTTTATCTTCTTATTTTTTTATAAAACATTATTTTGATAATAAACAATGACGTGTTGTTTTTGGCAACACTGTGAACTTTAATTTTGTACTCAAAACATCAAAGGGGTTTAACATCAGATTACATGTATTTTAGGATTAACTAATCACATTATAAGTTCGCTCGTAATAATTATATACGCATTTTTTGGAAATTTTCCTTTTAAAAAATTATATGTAAAATAGGTTAGGAGATCACTATCAGTATTTTTCCTCAAATTTTTAATTTTTTAGAACGCACCTTTATTATTCTTAGCAATGATTCATATAAATAAATTACATAATCTTAACAAAATGAAATTTCGTTATTATTAGTGAAATATTTGTTGAATACATTAAACAATTTTAAAAGTTTACAATCTCTGCTTAAGGTTTCTCCTTTTTATTGAAAACAATTTTGAAACCATGTCATTTATTATTAATAGAGATCTTTTTACATATTTCTGATATATACATTTCTTATATAATGCAAACTATAAATCATAAAACTTAGATTTCTTGATGTATTTCATTGATTTAACACTCAATAACACACACATGTAAAAAAAATAATATTTTTATCATCCTAATTAATTACTATGAAATTAACTTTCTTTTAAATTTATTTAATATGTGTATACTTGAATAAATTTATGGTTATTTATTGTATGTATATTTATATATCAACATATACATATATAAATATAAATAATATATACATACATATATGTGTATGATATTTAATTGTTTTATTATTTTGTGTATTTTGATTTATTTTTTAAATAATTTACTTTTTTGGTTTTGTTTTTGTGCTTTCATTCATCTCACTCTTAAAGGTTGTTACATATATTATTAATTTCAAGATATATATTTTAATAGCTTAATTATTTATGGTAAGACGTGATAACATTTATTTAAAATAAAATAATATTACCAAAATTAAAGAAGAATCAATTAGAATAATTAAAAATAAATCTTTATCTTATTAACATTTGGCAGTTCTATTCAATATTCATTATTATTTGTTATTATGAAGCTTAGTTTACACCTATCAAATACCAGACGTGAAAGAAAAAACATATTATAATTACCATTAAATTTGTATATATTTACACACACTTAATATAGTGTTGAGGTTATCATTTTGTGTCTATAATATAGTTTACAAATTATTTGCAATTACAATAATTCTGTAAGATCAAAAAAGTTTAAGAATGTTACCAATGTTACGTGTTTCTTTTTAATATTCGATAGGTGTGTACAAAACTGTAGTATTATTATTACTCTCCCTATTATAATAACGCGAGTAATTCGGAAATAAAAACAAGACAAAATCGCAACCCTCTGCCTAAAACGTAAGTTAAAGTATTAGTTTTGAAATATTTACTTATAGCTAGTGTGTAGGTTTTTATCGTTACATTTGCATAACCAACATTTATCGATTTGTGTATACTAAACATACAAATATATCTTTTTGATAAGGAGTACAGTTCGGATTACTCGAACTCTGTTAATTCTTGTCAAAACAACACCAAATTATTTTTCAAAATTTAATTGAAATCAAGCAATAGTTTTTCAAAAACAAAAAACTCGCAAAACTGAACCCTTTTTCGACAGATTTTAAAGATTTTAAATTAAGATAATTTTTAATACTTGATTGCCTTATGTGGCTATTTGGGTATGCAAAATATACATACAGTAGTAGAAAAAATAATAAAAGCGACATAATTTTGTTGCAAAAACTTTGACCTTTTGTGTTAAATTTTACCTAACTTTAACTTGTTTTCCTTATTTGTCAAAATACTTTGATATTTATGTCCATTTTAAACCTCCCGGGGCGGTTAAAATTGTAATATTGTTCTAAATTTGGTCCAAAAATCGGTGAATTACTATTATATATAAGTAAATCTAAAACTTTTTCGACTAGAAATCTTCTCAAAAACTAATTTCATATAAAATTAAACAATGTAAAGTAATTTCATTCTTTATCTGCCTATACTATTTATGAAATTTTGAATTTGGAACCCCTGAATCAGCTGCCAGGAACCGTACAGTAAATTAAATTAAATTTAAAAATAACAAACTGTATCATAAAAAAACAAAGCGAAAAGTATATTAATTATATAAGAACTTCATTTATAATTAATAATTTCAAATCAAATAAAAAACTCCGTTAAAAAAATCGTATCTTATGCAATGATACGAATACGATGGGGTTAAAAATTATATAATATATAAATGTATATATATTATTTGAGATACTAATCATAAAATTTTAAGATGTAGTTTTTTAAAAAAATAAGGGCGGTTCTATTTTTTCCACCACTGTATTTTGCCCTCCGCTCTAGAATTGGTCACTTTGTTGTAAAACTATATCATACAAAGAAATAGGCTGAAAGGATAACGTTAACTGGTGCCACATGGGGAAAATATCGATTTTTTTCAGTTTTTGATCAAATTTGTCCATTTAGTAATAATTTTTGACCTATATTGTAAAGAAATCGTAATGTGCACAGAGTAAACATTTCGGAAAGATATAAAACAAAAAATTGCTTGAAAACTGTCGGCGATATTACTGGAATTTATCGTATATAGTCCGATATTTAAAATAAAGTAAATGAAAGCTAAGTTGAGGCACTTGGGCACAATTTAACACAAAAGTTGAAAACTTCAAAAACACTATTTCAACAATGGTATATATAATTAGAGGAATAAAGGATATAAAACAAAAAATTATAAATTAAGTATAAAAAATTATCTTTTGGCCCTTTTTGACTATGGAGTTATGTTTTTGAAACTGATAATTTATGTAATCCTTTTATACGGTCGATTTTCAATCAAATATGCCTAAAAAACAAAATTAAAAAAAAAATTGTCCCATGTATTTGAAAGGGTAAATTTTACTTTTATAGCTTCAACTTCATACTAAGAATTCAAGTCATATTTATTAAACATGACCGATAAAAAAAATAATATTTCGACATGGTATTAAACTCCAAATTTTATGGGTTATGAATGTCCGATTTGAATAAAATTTGAAATATATATTTTATATTATCTGGTCTTAAATATTCTAAAAATACTTTGCTTAAAATGTGTAACAGAAATGAATTACGTATTAATTATTCTAAAATTTTACAAAAAAATGCGATTTTTTCGAAATCCGCAGAGATTAAATCGCAGGTACAGCTAAACTGTAAGAGTTATTGATCTAATTTTTTTCACCGTTTTATTCACTTATCTGTTGTCCAAAAATCCCCATGAGATCTTCTAAAAATTTTGAAATTATTGGAACAAATTTTCAAAAAAACTGAAATTGGATATTTGAAACAGCTGTTGAAAAAATTAGACTTTTTTGACCATAGCTGACAACAAGTTCGCGGTTTCATATACGGGCCAAAACTATTATTCTAGTAATTTTAAAGTAAGAAAATTTTTTGTAGAATATATCTCAAAAATAAGTAAATTTTTTTGTCACATTTTGGATTTATGTGCTGTGAGACACGTTGATGGCATGGGAATTTGTAATAACTTTAAATATTTCGAACCAATTTTTGTGTTGTATATCTTTCTGAAATGCTTATTATGTGCACATTAATTTACAATAAAGTTCCAAATTTATTACTAAATGGATAAAGTTGAGCAGAAAGTTAAAAAAATTGATTTTTTCCCCTTGTAAACTTGGAAACTTTAGAGCAGTTGCGGCACCTGTTAACGTTGTTCTATCAGCCTAATTTTTTGCATGACATAGTTTTACAAACCATAGAATAATTTCAGGGGGCACGGCCTGTCGGATATTTTTTTTCTTTCATACAAGGTTGGAGCACTCTAATTTACACCATATTCAGGAGCCTAAGAGAAATCGTTATTCGGTCTTAACTGGAGGCAATACGAAATTAGCTGAACATTATCATAAACGAATGAAAGAAGGATTCAGAAAGCACATAAAATAAATAATTAATGAGGTTTACTGGAAATAACCATGCGTTCCACAACAATTGGATCTACGCTCCGAAACGACCCGAGTCATACTCGGCCAAAGATTATTTACCCATCGGAAGCTGTATCAACTGAAAGTTTTCTCCCCAGGAACTGATACAACAACAACTGGGAACACAAATTGGTTTTAAAGTTCATCAGAAATAAGTTGAATTCGATAGAGTTTATATCAGAGTTCCAAATATTCTTGAAATGCAAAAAATAATTTTTGTTGTATTATCTCAATCAAAATTGAGAAAAGAATACAGAAATATTTTCGTAAACTTTATAAATGAGTATGCATATTTTATTTTCAACTCCAACAGTCGAAAATGTAAAGCAAGCAATATTTTTCATATAACATTTACATGAATTTTCACTATTTACATGAATTTTCACTACTATGGAGTATTTGTTTTTTTTTTTTGAGCTGGTTGAGTTTTTTGTTTATTTTGAAAAAAACTGTTTTATATTGTTTTCACAAATTATTTTTGCAATTTCTGAAACAAAGCGACGGCAACCCACTTTGTTTAATGCTGTCAAGTAACTATGGAGTATTTGTTTTTTTTTTTTTGAGCTTGTTGAGTTTTTTGTTTATTTTGAAAAAAAAAAAACTGTTTTTATATTTTTTTATTTTTACAAATAGTGTGATGAGGAAACTTGACATATTTGAGTATTTGGAATTTTTTTATTCTTCACCATTCAATTTACAGAAATATGAGCTAAAATAAAAAAAAAGTTCATTTCCGAATATGAACATATAAACAGAAATTTATAATTTCATTCATGTCTATTTATCACGATTGTTTATATTAAAGTTTTTCAGATTATTTATGTTTTTACTGAATTATTTGTTTTCTTTGGACACATACATATTTTAAGTTAAAATATGCTCAAACTGATTTTTGTAAATTATTAAAAAAATAGTAGACCGAGAGTATAAGAATTGTGTTAAAAAAATTCTCATAACTCAAAAGATTTTACAAAGTTGTCTTGTTGTCTTGTTTTTTAATAAACTTAATCTAAATTTTAAAATATTTCTTTTTATAAATAATAACATTTGTTCTTTAATTTTATTTATTTTTGTTTTTTTGGCAGGAGAGCAAATTTAGCATTAATGTATTTTAAGTTCAGTTTTATTAGAAAAAGCTTATCTATACAATTCTTATTCAATAATAAAAAGAACGTTTTGTATGTCTTTTTCTAGTCTTCTTTATTCATTTCGTATTTTTTATTTCATGAGTTTTAATAAGTATACCTATTAATTATTGTTTTAATTTTATTTATATAAATATATAGATTTTTAATAAAATTATCTTAAATATTATTTTTATATATATATATATATATATATAAATATGTAAGTAATATATAAATATTTATTTACTGCTTATTTAGTCAGTCGTATTTTTATTTCTGAGGAAAAATTAGATAAAATGTATATATAATTTTTGGAACAGTTTATAGATAAAAGTATTTATATAAAAAATATTTCGTTTATAACAAAAAAATTAATTAAAAAAAGGTTTTGAAAAATAACGTTTAACAAAATTAAATTCAACTAAGTATGAATATTAAATATTAAATCGCTAATTTGTGTTTTCTTTTTTTCTCAATATTTAACTCTTGATATTATTTTCATTAAATTTTATGTGCTGCTATTCCAGATACTATAATTATTTTGGATGTGCCTGTTTATAGAAACAACAGATTCTAAAAACATATTGTAGTTTCGAAGTGAATGAATTGAAAAGAATTTACTTCCTGTAAAATGCTTTTTGATAAAAGCGATGCAAATTTATGCGGAACATGATTAAGAAAATGTAATACAAACAACTTATCTTACTAAAAACATAAATATATCAAAACTAAATAAAGGGCCAAAAAACAGAAGCTTAATCACCCGAAAATAATAAAAAATATATATGTTAAAATCTAAACGATTTGAAATCGAAAAATGTGAGTATGTACAATCGACGTCGTCTTCAATATGTCTATTTAGTCACTACACTGCAATATTTGTTTGAAGTTATGTTGTTTCAACTTGGACATATAAAACTTTGATGTTTGGTAAAATATTACTTAATACTATCAGAAGTAAGAACTACACAATTAAAATTGTTTTCGAATTCGACCTCGACCAGTTTTCATAATTTCTGAAAATGTAATATTAAAATGTTTTGTTAAATAATATATCAATAAAAAATAAATAATGCATATAACTATATTATTATGCATCTATTATATTAAAAATTTTAATGTACGGGGTACTGGGTTAACTGTTGTAATAAAAAGCAATTATTTGTGACCCTACATGCTGTTTCGATATATCAAAATAAGATATGCGAATTGATATCACTCTAATCGAATATTAAAATATTTAAAAATCAATCTCTCTTAATTATAAAAACAGACTGATTCTATTACATACGTATGTGTGTATGTATATTTACAAAAAAGTGTCAAACAAACTATAAAGTGTTAACAAATTAGATTTACATTTACGATAAAAATTTGGTAAATTACTCCACTCCAATGTGAGTCAAATGTTTTAGAAAATAAGCGTTTACATTTTTTGTATTATCAGTTACAGTTAACAGTAAGACCATTTACTTAAAGATATATAACAACAAATTTTTACTATTTAAGTACGGTTTAAAGAGCAAATTTATTATTTTGAATGTGTTTTTAATAATGTACATACATATATTAGTTTTAGTTGGAAAATAAATTTTGAAATGATATAAAAACAATCCGAAACATAAATTTATTTTAGTACAATAAGTTTGTTAAAAGTAGTATCATGGCATTTAACGTTTTGTATTAAGCAAAACTTTTATAGAATTTCGGCTTTTTGTTGTTAAATTATTACAAAAAATATTTGTATGCTATTTTACTACTTATTTTTTTATTTGAATATTTTCAATGCAATCAACAGATTAAATAGCACACATCTTGTTTTTATTTTTCATCACTACATTTTTTGCATATCCTTTACTTCAAAGACTCTTAATGACTTTGTATCGAGTTCAACTTAAAGTTTTAAACACTTCCTTTTACAAAATTTTCACTTAAAACTACTTTAAAATAAAAAAAAATAGTATGTAGGACATATCAACGATAATTTATACATACAAGTAGAGCATTTTTCAACTTTAAAATGTATCGATCATTGGTTCCAGACAATGTATATTTTTCATTATTGTCGAGTAAAAGCAATAAATTTGCGATATGTCGCAAAAACGTAAATGGTATCTATTCTGTTTCGAATATTTAAAAAGCAAGTTTTTTGTTATTTCAAATTCAATATGTGAATTTATAAGCCACGAAAGTAACTTACATAAGTATATTACCGGCTACGAAATGCATATACACATGTATTTAGTTTATTTTGATTATTGTTTTTCTTAATTTGAAGAAAAATTTTAAATGTCCTTATACATATGTATATGTACATAGTTCCTAGGAGGGCCTTAGTAAATTCTTTCCATTCTTGACATCTATGTTCTGATTCTATTGTGTCTACATATTAGCCTGTCTAGTTTATCCGCAACTACCATTAGAGTTTAGATAATATACTTGTGGAGTAGAATTTTTATTAGACATGTGAAGAATATTAAATTTGTCGATTACAGATGTGTGTCGTATTAAAAAAATATAGTAAACATATATGAATATCAAACTAAATCAATTATTTTAATAAATTAAACATAAATACTTTATAAAGTTTATTAATTATCTAAATTAATGGCATAATTAATAAGTTCTTTGAAAAAATAAATATAATATGATCAATATAAATCACGGTAATTTTATTGTGGCTACATGTATGTATATTGTTTATGATCTTAAAATAGTTATTGTTTGACAATTGTTTTTTTTTTGTGTTTAATCATTTAACATAAAGTAAAATTACACAATATGCATGTATTTTATTTTAAATTTTAATTTACATTGGCTACCAATAAAATATTTATATAATTTGTTAAGTGTTTATGCTAACTACAGCGAACAAAATTCAATTCATTAATTATAATTAGTACATTCCAAAATCATTTGGATTGCCTTAATTGAATTTTACTCTCTGCTGAGGAAGTATATACGCATTATATACCATCTTAAATTTTATTTGTATAAATTAACTAGGTTCCAAGTTCTTATTACAAAAATATACATATATTTACACCATGCGTAATGTTTTAAATTAATATAACAATAATGACAACCAACGAAAAAAATAGTATAACATTTAAAAAATAAAATCCGTTGATAATAAATTTCATTTTCTTTTCGTTACTTTTTTCTTTAATGCAAACATTTTTATACCCTTCACCTTCGTAAGGAAGGTTTATAAGTTTGTCAAAGACCCCATACATCTGCCAGATCCGAGTCTTCAATAATTCTGTTTTGAGAAGATCGCTATTAATGGCGGATATATGAGCATAAATCCGAGACATCCTCTAAAAATTTAATTTAAAAAAAACACTTTTTTTATATTTAGATAATAAAGCAACAATAACATACATGTTTTTATGTGTGTTAGTTTCATTGCTTTGCGTATTATGTTTTTTTTTTTGGAGTGTGTTCGCATTATTGGACGTAGGATGTTTTCATTGCGTTTCTTAATTTTGTTTTTTGTGTATTTCGTTTCGTATGTTTAGATGTCTGTTGGTTCCATTGCGTTGTTGTTTCCTTTTTTTTTGCTATTGATATAATAATGATATAGTTGAAAAATAGATTAAATATATATTTTATAAAATTCTTTTTTTTAATACACTATGGTGAAGGGTATATAAGATTCGGCACAGCCGAATATAGCACTCTATTTTTGTATATTGAGGGGAAAATATATAACGAATGTTTTGAACAATGACCACGTGTAAATACAACAATATCAAAGATTGATATACATAGATCAAAGAACAGAATATTTTTTTCTTAAAGATCGTAAGAAAATTTTAGTATCATATGAAATGTATTAATTTATTAACTTATAATGTCATTTTTAAACATTGCGCAGATGCAAATAATATTAAAAAACCATATATACAATTAATAAAAATAATAACACAATTAATTATTATATAACAAATAAACTCAATAAACTTCCAATTAAAAATAATAAATTTAAAATCAAATAATTTAAACTAAAATTAATTAATTAATATCTTATAAAAGTCTTTCATTTGTTTTTAAAGTCTTTATATTAAGAACTGAGGAAATATAGTTAAAAGTTAAGAAAAGGGAAATTTAACCCAATATTTTTTATAAATATAAAAATCTGTTTTGTAATACATTTTGTTTAATATAAATCTATATCTAATATAAAAGTTTTCATTTATATTTTCATTGTGATTTGGATTATCTGACTAGTAATTATGTACGTAAATAATGCATGCACAAAATCTTATTATTTTAATACTTGATAAGTCTAGTTATTTTTATTTTATGTTTCTTTAAATGCAAATTCCTGGAAGATTCCGGCTGTTAGCAGGTTTTTTAATATTTTTTTATTATTAATAATTTATTTGTATCGTTTTTTATTTTTGTTCATTTTAAAAAATATAAAAAGGATTTCAGTAAAATCTATGTTAAATATTTATTTCGGTTTTTAAGGATTACTTATACACACTCACTCGACATGTCTGTGCAGTTTATTGTATGCAAATAACTATTCATTAACCCCAACTATATCTAAATGTATTTATGGATATAAGGGTGATCGATTATTCGAAATTAAAAAAAAAGTTTTCGAATAGTTGACTTTTAAAAAAATTATTTTTTTTTAAATTCAATAAAATTAACATGCTTTTTTAATAACATAAAAATACCATGGAGAATATGCATATAATGCAAAATTAAATTGTTATAATCAATTAATTATACAGTGTCTGACACTCATAGCATGATCTTTTACTTGTTAAAAAATATAATCCAAATAGAGGAATAAAGTATAGGCATTATAAAAACCATTAAAATAATGTTGTTTAAAATAAAAAGTAATTATAATAATTGAAATTACCTATATTTAAAATTTTCTAAAGTTTTTTAACTAGTTAATTTAATTTTAATCCTTTTATTTTATTTTAATACGTTTATTTTTTTTCAAAAATGTAAAATTTTGTGCTTAATTTCGAAACTGTCGTATTCGTTCAATATATGCAAGTATGATAATTACTTTGTTTCAATTTCGTGTTTATAATTTTAATAACTTTAATTTTGTCCTCTAAATTGATTAAAAAATTTTAAATGTTTCTAAAGAAACAAAATGTAGCTAGGGTCACATTTAGGAAAATGCAAACATAATCCAAAATTAAGCTAAGTTCCATTTAAAATTTAATTTTATTGTGATCATTTTGAAATAATATGATTCCAACTAATTGTTTAAAAATTTTATCCTATTGAATATGGAACAAATAAAATGTTTTAAAAAAAACATGAACGTAACAGTAATAAATTTCGAAAAATTATGATTATTTTATCTGACGGTTGATGTTTTTTGCCATTATAGAAATAATCATATTAAAAAAAACAGTTGAGTTGATCTTTCTAATGTGATTCATTGATATTTAAATTCATATACAAAAAATAAATAAAAAAACTGAAGCTTTTTTCTCTAACGAAAAAACAAAACCTTTTGAATGCTCATCTATTAATTAAAACAATATTTAAGTAACTTAATAAAAATATTTCGACATGTTTACTAGTTTTGGTCTAGTGCAATTAATATTAGAAAATCTGAAACGTGTATATCATATAAACAATAATAAGAAAAATAAAGCACTAATTTATATGATTATAAAATATATCAAAACAATAATATAGCTAATATTAAACGTGCAAAAGACTAATTGACAAAATAAATAAATTTATATTTATTAAAAAATAACAACATTAAAATAGAAAAAAGATATATATTCTCATTAAAATTTCGACTTATTCACTATGTTGAAAATTTTCGAAATAAAAAAATCTAACAATAAATGCATACTTTTTACAAAGTATGTATGTAAATTTTAAGTGAAAAACACTAAGCTTGAGTTGACACGAGTAAAACGTATGCACTTTTCTCAAGTAAATGTGTTGTCTATATCAAAATAAATAAGTTGAAATTGAAAAATGTCATGAAGATCACTGCTTTTTGCATACGAGTATTACGTGTAAATGTATTTGTTTCGTATCTAATAAAAAAATAAATTTCTTTATGAACATTTGGAAATACCTTATAGTGTAGTTATACTTAGTGAACTCTTATAGCTTGGTATATTTGTGTGGAACATACTGGACAGCTTGCGTCATTTTGTTGACATAAACGATTTGCACACAAGGAACAAAATATGGTATGACCGCAAGGTATCAAAGCAGCAACAATATCTTTTTCATGGCACATCCAACAATTTTTACGTTTTAGCTTTTCTAATAATTTAGTTTTTGAAGATATTTTAAGCTGCTGTTGTTGCTGAAGTATTGCTGTTTTGTTAACATGTTCACCAAAAAGCGAGTCTGTAGGACTTATAGACGTTGATGTTGGAGAACAATACGAATTGGTTAGCGCCGCCAAGGTGTTGGGTAAACCCCAACTATATAAAGGTGACTCACCTATGCCTTCATCGATTTCGATGTTATCGTTATTTCCAGTGCTGCCACATGTTCCATTAGTTGTTGTTGCTAATGATGAACCACCATTTAAAGATTTCCAAAATTGAATATTGTTGTTGTTGCCACTATTATTGAAGCTCTTTGAAGACGATGCTGTTGAAGAGGCTGAAGAACAAGAACGGGTAAGTAAAGCGTTTGTAGTCAGGTTATTTGGTTGATGTAAGATTCCGCCGGTACTGTTGTTCGAATTTTCTAAGAGATTAACGCTATTTATTACCGATTTTAAATTTCTTATGGTACTAGCATTATTATTTGTTATTTGTGTAAAATTTGTATTTTGCTCATTAACAAATTGTGTGGTGGCATTTGTTTCCATTATATTGTTAATGAAGTCATTGCAGTTCAATGGTATATTTCCACTATTGCTGTTGCCAGAATTCATCGTTACACGTCGCTGTATATCGTTTACGGAGATAATGCTAGGATTAATCTCATTGTTGACGAAGCCGTTAAATGGAGTCGAAGCATTGCATTTATTGGTCGAGTTTAAAATGCTACCACCGATCTGACTATATTCCAATGCTGAACCTATTCCATTTTTATAAATTGAAGATAAAATTTCTGAATGCAAATCATCGTTCAGCATTTGATTTAAGGAATTCAAAGATTGAAAAGTTGAATTTTGATGAGAAGGTAGAGATTCATTAATGCAATTAATTCCACCTGCTGGTGCAGGAGGAGGTGGTGGCGGAGGCGGTGCTGCCGGCACAGCCAAAGAATTGCCAGTACGTGTAGCAATATGTGCCTCAATTTGTTTTCTAGCCATTTGAACATTGTCCGGCATGCCAGTTACTTCAAATATTGGCTCTTTGTCTCGAGATGGCGTTACAATATAAGTTTGAGTCTCGTGCTGAATATGCTTAATAGTATTTCCTTTCGGTCCTACAACCAATCCTACAACTCTATATGGTACTCGTACTTGAATTGTTATTTGACCCGGTAATGGCGTAGTGGACGACAATGTGTTTTTATTTAACGACACTAAATGCCCACTGTTGCCAGTATTCCCGCCACCAGTTAAACTCGTTGAGCATCCATTAATGCCATCATTTGTACGTCGTGTTGCACGTATTAATGTAAAATGTTCTGCAGCTGACAAAATTTCACGTTTAGCTTTAGCAACATCCTCCTTACGACCAGTTACTACAAATACTGGCTCTTCATTTCGCACAGGAGTTTTAATATATGTATTTGTTTTAGCCCGAAGTGCTTTTATTTTGCAACCTGAAAGTAAAATAATCCTTTTTATTATAATAAATATAATTATGCCACAAGATTTATGTAATACAACAAGCATGATTTTAAAGAGTTAAGTAATTATTGTACCTATCGAAACAATTTATGTACACGCGTTGAATGTTTACCTAACAATTAGGCTTTATTATTAATTTATGCTAGAACTTATGTTCGAAAAACTTTAAAAAATACTATTTATATTATGGACATTCATTTTAAAGAGCTTTTATTTCATTTAATACCCCATTGACACATACACGAAATCTAGTAGATTTCGTTTAAAATCTGTTTGCAAATCCACTTCGTTTACACTTAATCTTCTTGACATGTTCGAAAAACTTTAAAAAATACTATTTATATTAATTTATATTAATCTCTGCGGAAAATCGCCATTCAGCAATAAATTTTACAAACGTTTGTAAAGGAATCGTAATGGACAACTTTCTATTGGAACAATGCTCTATATAATTAGAAGGATAACAGAAATACAACAAAAAAATTATATATTAACCCTTTTTGACTATGGAGTGAACCTGAGGATAAAACTTTTAAAATTCAAATTTTGTTTTTAATACTAATAATTTATGTAATCCTTTTTACGGTCGATATTCAATCTAATAGACATAATATGTAATATTATTACAAAATACAATCTTTATAAGATAGTGTTTTGAACTTTGATTTTAAATTTTTCCCAATTGCCTTAAAGACATTTGGCTTTTCTTCGCTTTAATATTGGACTATATACGATAAATTCTAGTCATTTTTTTGTAAATATGGAAGACAAATAAATATTATTTCGATATGGTACAATGAGAATTACCAAATATTGCAAAATTTGACCTTTGAACTATACAGGTTATGGGTAAATAACGTCCGATTTTAATAAAAAAATATACATTTTATATTATTTGGACTATTTCAAATGTACAACAGTAACGTATTTTCTAAAATAACACAATAAGTAATGCAATTTTACGGAATTCGGCCAAGTTCAAATCGCAGATACAGCTAATCTGTAAGAAATATTGATTTAATTTGTTTGCCGTTCAATAGCCATGTCTATTGTCCATAAATCTCCATGAGATCTGAAAAAATCATATTTTTAATAATAAATGAGAACAAATTTGCGTTGTCATATAAGGACAAAAACTAATTCGAGCATTGTTCACTTCCCTTCAAAAAAAAAATTACATTTTCAAAAAATCTTATAAATTTCCACAAACTCTATTTGAAAAAAACTAAAAACTTTATCATAATTTTTATTTATCATAATATTGTTTGTTATACATGACTATATTATGCGTGTGACGTTAGCTCCGTTTTTTCAATGTTAACAAGTCTGTTATGTTAATAACATAAATCTCGCTCAGAGAGTGCTAGCGAGTGCAGTCAAAAAATAGTATAACCGATTTTTCAGATAGAATATAAATATATATAATACTAAATTATTCCTAAACAAAAATTAAAAATTTTTAAGATTAAATTGGTAAGTTTTAAGACAATTTCAACAAAAAAATATAATTTCTGATCAAATATGATATAAAAATTAAAAAATCGGGCATATACAAAAATTTGAGAATCAATTCATCTCAAAAATTTTCAGCGATGTGTATTAATATTCAGAATTTATTTAAAGACTGAGATAATCGGAAAATTTAAAAATTTAAATTTTTTATAAATGAGACCTACATATATAAAACATAAGAAATCGGACTATATTTCCAATTGTGCGCAGATTAATCCATTCTAGGCGAAAAGTAAAGTCTTAAAACTTTTCAGAAATGTACTCTTTATATTGAGAATGCATTTCAGAAGTGAGTTTGAAATTTGGAAAACTTAACATTTTTATAAATGATACTTATATAAAACTTAAGAAATCGGACTATATTTAAAATTGTGCGCAGATTAATCCATTCTGAGCGAAAAGTTAAGCCTTAAAACTTTTCAGAAATGTACTCTTTATATTCAGAATGCATTTCAGAAGTGAGTTTGAACATTCTGAAAATTGCAAAACTTAACATTTTTATAAATGATACCTATATAAAACTGAAGAAATCGGACTATATCTAAAATTGTGCGCAGATTAATCCATTCTGGTCGAAAAATTAAGTCTTAAAGCTTTTCAGAAATGTACTCTTTACATTCAGAATACATTTCAGATGTGAGTTTGAACATTCTGAAAATTGTAAAACTTAACATTTTTATAAATGATACCTATATAAAACTTAAGAAATCGGACTATATTTCAAATTGTGCGCAGATTAATCCATTCTGGGCGAAAAGTAAAGTCTTAAAACTTTTCAGAAATGTACTCTTTATATTCAGAATGCATTTCAGAAGAAGTGAGTTTGAATATTCTGAAAATAGCAAAACTTAACATTTTTATATATGAGACCTATATAAAGCTTAAGAAATCGGACTATATTTAAAATTGTGCGCAGATTAATCCATTCTGGGCGAAAAGCAAAGTCTTAAAACTTTTCAGAAATGTACTCTTTATATTCAGAATGCATTTCAGAAGTGAGTTTGAATATTCTGAAAATAGCAAAACTTAACATTTTTATATATGAGACCTATATAAAACTTAAGAAATCGGACTATATTTAAAATTGTGCGCAGATTAATCCATTCTGGGCGAAAAGTAAAGTCTTAAAACTTTTCAGAAATGTACTCTTTATATTCAGAATGCATTTCAGATGTGAGTTTGAATATTCTGAAAATAGCAAAACTTAACATTTTTATATATGAGACCTATATAAAACTTAAGAAATCGGACTATATTTAAAATTGTGCGCAGATTAATCCATTCTGGGCGAAAAGTAAAGTCTTAAAACTTTTCAGAAATGTACTCTTTATATTCAGAATGCATTTCAGAAGTGAGTTTGAATATTCTGAAAATAGCAAAACTTAACATTTTTATATATGAGACCTATATAAAACTTAAGAAATCGGACTATATTTAAAATTGTGCGCAGATTAATCCATTCTGGGCGAAAAGTAAAGTCTTAAAACTTTTCAGAAATGTACTCTTTATATTCAGAATGCATTTCAGAAGTGAGTTTGAATATTCTGAAAATAGCAAAACTTAACATTTTTATATATGAGACCTATATAAAACTTAAGAAATCGGACTATATTTAAAATTGTGCGCAGATTAATCCATTCTGGGCGAAAAGTAAAGTCTTAAAACTTTTCAGAAATGTACTCTTTATATTCAGAATGCATTTCAGAAGTGAGTTTGAATATTCTGAAAATAGCAAAACTTAACATTTTTATATATGAGACCTATATAAAACTTAAGAAATCGGACTATATTTAAAATTGTGCGCGATTTGGCATTATTTTTACGATTTTTGTGTAAAAATTATATGTTCTAATATTCGTATATTTTTCATAATTATGTTTATTCGACTTTTGTTTTATCGACTCATATTCAGAATTGATCAAGGAAACGTAACCAGAAATTTGTAATATAAATGACTTTTTCGAATGAAAATATTCGTCTATAATATAGACTCTATATTAATAAATGTTTTATAGTTGTTCGAATTAACAAATGTACGTACTTCTACAACAAATTGAACAAATGTGGAATGTATGTATACTATACATTGTACAGTATATCTTGTATACGTAAAAGGCTTATTTTCAAATGAGCAAAAATTGTCCAAAGGAGTTTAGATACCTATTTCTTCACTATTTCCAATTTAATTTTTTAAAATAAAAAAAAAATTATTTGTTTTGCTTAAAAAAAGCTTATACAATTTTCTTTAAGGGCTCATAATCGTTTAATTGGATGCGAGTGGGATGTACATTAAAAAAAATATTTTTTAACTCAAGAATAAGATTTTTTAAACATTTGGCTATACCCTATTTTTTCAAATTTGTTTTTTTTTTGATTAATCTGCGCACAATTTTAAATATAGTCCGATTTCTTAAGTTTTATATAGGTCTCATATATAAAAATGTTAAGTTTTGCTATTTTCAGAATATTCAAACTCACTTCTGAAATGCATTCTGAATATAAAGAGTACATTTCTGAAAAGTTTTAAGACTTTACTTTTCGCCCAGAATGGATTAATCTGCGCACAATTTTAAATATAGTCCGATTTCTTAAGTTTTATATAGGTCTCATATATAAAAATGTTAAGTTTTGCTATTTTCAGAATATTTAAACTCACTTCAGAAATGCATTCTGAATATAAAGAGTACATTTCTGAAAAGTTTTAAGACTTTACTTTTCGCCCAGAATGGATTAATCTGCGCACAATTTTAAATATAGTCCGATTTCTTAAGTTTTATATAGGTCTCATATATAAAAAAAATTGATTTCTTAAGTTTTATATAAGTATCTTTTATAAAAATGTTAAATTTTCCAATTTTCAGAATGTTCAAACTCACTTCTGAAATGCATTCTGAATATAAAGAGTACATTTCTGAAAACTTACAAGGATTAACTTTTCACCCAGATTTCTTAAGTTTTATATAGGTATCATTTATAAAAATGTTAAGTTTTCTAATTTTCAAAATGTTCAAACTCACTTCTGAAATGCATTCTGAATATAAAGATTACATTTCTAAAAAGCTTTAAGACTTAACTTTTCGACCAGAATGGATTAATCTGCGCACAATTTTAGATATAGTCCGATTTCTTAAGTTTTATATAGGTATCATTTATAAAAATGTTAAGTTTTGCAATTTTCAGAATGTTCAAAATCACTTCTGAAATGCATTCTGAATATAAGAGTACATTTCTGAAAGGCTTTAAGACTTAACTTTTCGCCCAGAATGGATTAATCTGCGCACAATTTTAGATATAGTCCGATTTCTTAAGTTTTATATAGGTATCATTTATAAAAATGTTAAGTTTTGCAATTTTCAGAATGTTCAAACTCACTTCTGAAATGCATTCTGAATATAAAGAGTACATTTCTGAAAAGTTTTATGACTTTACTTTTCGCCCAGCATGGATTAATCTGCGCACAATTTGAAATATAGTCCGATTTCATATGTTTTATATATGTAGGTCTCATAAAAAATTTGAATTTTTAAATTTTCCGAATATCTCAGTCTTTAAATAAATGTTTAATTTTTGTTTAGGAATAATTTAGTATTATATATTTATATTCAATCTGAAAAGTCGGTTATACTATTTTTGTGACTTTTTTATTCATGAAACGTTAATTTGGCTGAAATAACTCAGCTATGTTAACCTAGCACTCTCTGAGCGAGATTTATGTTATTAACATAACAGACTTGTTAACATTGAAAAAACGGAGCTAACTTCACACGCATCCAAACTATTATCCAAGTTATTAATATATATATTTGAAGTAGGAAAATGTTTTTTTAAGAATATATCTCAAAAATAAGTAATTCAACAACTTCGTTTTTTGGAAATAGAAAATATAGTCATAGAACATGATTTTAGAAAAATTCTATAACAATTTTAGCCATAATGCATTATTGGAGTGAGATAACACACGAAGCCATTCTTACAACAAAAGATTTTTCAAATAATGAATAATTAATCCTAGGTATACAAATTTGTGGATTTCTAGACGTATGTAAAAAAATAAACCGAGAACAGAGTTGAAAAAGTACTCCCCACTTGACAGATTTTTAAAAAAGTAATAAATTTCGGAAGCAAATAAAATTATTAAAATCACAGCCAAGAATGCGTTTAACATATTCCAATACATGATCATATCTACAATGGAATTATCAAGTCGGTGAAGAAACCGCTCAGATTCTCCAAACAACACACGCATTTTAATCATTCACTGAAAAAAATTTTGTGAGGACCAACATAAAAATTTAGAAGATAATTATTAATCTCTGATCTAAAATCAATGGAAATATCAAGTCGGTGAAGAAACCGCTTAGAATCTCCAAACAACATACTTAACCTCAAAAGAGTCAAAATTAATTAGATCATTATCATTATTTAAATTACATGACTTTTGTCATTCTCCATCACACCTGACTGATTTAATACTTTACATCATTCCCCGACAGCCAGCTCTACGTTCCGGAATGACCCGAATTATTCGGCCAATTGCTGTCAACCCCAGCAACAACATTACAATTTTCTGCTGTATGATATCCAAAACAATGGCATCCTAAACAAAATTTCCGAAATAACCCGATATATGCAACACAACAACATCGTGGTCGCATTGCTTTTATCATTCATAACACCGTGCAGTATAGAGCACTTTCTCTCGATTCTAGCTCCAGAGACCAATATCTTGAAGTTCAAGGTATTGCAGTTAGATCGGGAGGAACCGACTTAGAGCTCTATGTCTATATTCCTCCTGTAGCCAGCTGTACAGCTGAAACCATGAAATTAGCACGTTGGTAAATGAGTACAAGCGGAAAATATGACTAAGTAGATCACTTGAAGAACTGTAACTTGAGTTCGGGTGTTAGTAAGTTGTGGTCTAGAGTTTGATCTCTCGCCAACCCGACGAAGAAGGATGACAGGGTAGTGATTAAGTTTGCTGACGTCCCCATTTCTGACCCTGAAGAGTGATCGCGCGAATTTTGCCCGCAATTCATTGAGCACACAGACGGAGGATATATCATACAGGCTGATATCCCTCCTATCTCTCCTAGCCAACAGCACTTGGGGTATGGATAAAGAAACCTTGTTGGCTACATATAAAACGATCGGTCGGTTAGTGGTTAATTATGCTGCTTCAGTGTAGTCACCTTCGCTCAGTGATACCCAGTGGAGAAACATTCAAAGCTGCCAAAATGCCGCTTTAAGGACTGTAACATGCTGCCTACAAATTACCTCGGAACAACACCTGCACGAGGAAACGAAGGTCCTCCCAGTCAAGGAACATAATGTCATGTTAACCAAACAGTTCTTCTTGGGATGTCATCGGAGAAGTAATTCCAATTTTAACATCACACAGTTGGATACTCCTCCGAGGCATGTCAGATATGTGACAGGATCCACAGGTCACTCACCGCCCAAAGCAGACACGGAAGAAAACCTGCCGCGGAAAACAAGAGTAGTTCTGGCACAACTAAGATCGGGATGGAGCAACAGGCTCAATGCTTACTGGTCACGTATAGACCGTGCCGTCCCCAACGACATGGCACCCACCGTCCTTCATGACACCACCACATTTTCAACCGCTCAGCTGACCCTACTTCACTCTGTCCAATGGTTTATGGACGCATCAAGTTAAAGTAGCCGAATTTTTAGGCCTGGTCCCCCAACTAGATTATTGTATAGTTTTAGCTGTTATAACAACAACAATACTTTCCATAAAAAAGTTAAATCAGGTATCGCGTATACAGTTTTATTTTCTCCATTCTTAGCCTTGTTCCTATATCTGCAATACACCCCCAAATTTACAGTAGTTTTATCAGTTGGATAACTCGAGTCTAGAATGCCATCATTATTAAATTTGACCAACACCAGATATTTATGATTCATATAACATACGTGATGTAAATCATAAGCAGACATTATTTTAAAAACGAACACAGAGAGAACACAGCAACATTATTTAGGCCATCATCCAACACTACGGTTTAATCGATGATGTAAAACATTAATTTCAATTTTTAAGGGCCATCAATTTGGACATATACGTCGATATTATTTTGATTTATATAAGTTGACGTTTCCTTTTTAAAGTCAAATAACACCTGTGTAATTTTTTTAAATTCGGCATTATTATTTTTAGAAGCGTTAACAAATTCATTAAATCTTCACGAATTGACCCAGAATTATCATTAAAAGGAACAAGGAGTTTATCTGTGATGTCAGCACATTTCAAATGGAAATATTTTTACAGACTCTATACTCATTACACATAGCACACTTATAAACCTTAGAGGCAGGCATTATTTAAAGGCAGAAAAATAGCGCCAGCACCAAGTAAAATAGTAATATAAAAAATTAAAGTAAAAATTAGAGTAAAAACAAGTAAGAGTTCTATATTCGGCTGTGCCGAATCTTATATACCCTTCACCATGATGTGTTAAAAGCCTTTTGTACCTTTTGAAGAACGAAAAAGTACCAAAAA
>NC_060949.1:4879390-4901889 GCF_022045245.1 Lucilia cuprina
AAGGATCCAGAATATATATACTTTATAGGGTCGGAAAATTATATTATAGAAATTACAAACGGAATGAAAAACTTATATATACCCTTCTCACGAAGGTGAAGGGTATAACAAGTAAGAGTGTTATATTCGACTATTCCGAATCTTATATACCCACAATCAAACCGTATGCTGTAAATAGAATGCTCTCCTATAAACGCACAGTAATGTGCGTTAAATTAATTTTCTGAAGGGATTGATTAAGGATTCTCATAAAACTCGGTGGAGAGGTTTGTGATCGTAAAAAACTTACTTATGTTGAATTTTAGCGCAATATTCGTGCCATATTTTGCATCAATGATTGGTTTATTTTTGTAAACATGTTTTGAAAGTTCAAACGAACGTTGTTGTTTTCATGCGTCTTCTTGTAAATATACAAATTTTGACAAAATTTTCAGAGGTTTTCTCAGAGTTTTGCACATACAGTGATTCAACTAAGGTTTTTGCCTACCATTTTTAAGAGAATTTTGTTTTTGTTCATAAATAAAATTCAAAAAAAACAGGTAAAAAGTAAATATATGTTTTCCAATTAAAAGTAGAGATTATGTAAAATGGGAAAAATTAGAAAAAAAATATTAAAAATTAGAAAAATAATATTAAAAATATTTGTTGTTGCTTTTTATTATTATTCATCAGAATTTGCATGTCAATAAAGTATTTTGCATATTAAGAATTCCAGTTAATTGCATTGGGTTATTATCATTATTTTTTAATTATTTTTGGAATTTATTGTTTTATTGTTAAAAGGAAGTGTTAAGTATTTTTCATTTGCGATTTGCAAAAATCATATTCTCATTGGGTGAAAATGTGATGTTATTTGCCTTAATATGTTTAAAGGATAATAATGAGGCAATTTCGATATAAAAAATTAGTTTAGATATCTATAACAAGTGTAAATAAATAATATATAATTATGAAATGTTTAATCAATAACATAAAAAAATATAAAACGGAGTAATAGATGAAATGATCCAAAAAATTATTAGAAAAAACGCACTGAGTGCTCTTTCAAAATCTTTAACTGCCAAAGGGAGGCGACTTGTATCCAAGGAAAACTATTGGACTCCTGATTTATCTTTTTCAAAATCTATATACGAACTAGGAGGAACACTATGTTTAAATTTAGACCTCTAAACAGACCTTAGGTTGCTTGGAACCAATGTAAAAGAAACTGTCGTGTAGTACAGGAGAAATACCTAATTTAGATATTTTAAAATAGAGGTGGTTATTATACCGTAACGTCAACAAAAGCATACCGCAACGTCAACAAACATAATACATACACTTATATATATTAAGAACCCAAATTAAGAATAACTATCCAGATCCAAATACGCCTATTCACAAAATAAAGGATTTAAAATATGAGGTTGAAAATCAAGATTTTAGCATTTAATAGTTCTATAGTGGTATATGGTGATGTCCCCATACTTAGAGTGGCTAGGATGGTACTTAGTGTTAGATTTATTGAATAAGAATCAATATTATACAATTCTAAATAAAATTTACACAATACTCCCCAAATAGATGGAGTTTCCGTAATGTAGTTTTTGTTTATCAATACAAAATTACCAAAAACCCTGATTATTTTTGTTATATAGATTTATACCTCACAAAACATTTGGTCTAGGTCCAAATCCATTGATTATCTAATATATCATGTATCCAATTCAGAATTACATATTATTTTCGAAATTTAATGAAAGAAACGATAGATTTCATGTTAAGTCAAATATTGATAAATTCTGATAGGTATATAAGATAATAAATCGGTTAGGAAATGTCCAAATTTAGTCGTTCCACTACTAAAATATCTAAAAAATGTTATTCTAATAATAATATTAAATTTTATAAAATAATGCAGCAATATTAAAAAATGAACAAAAAACCTAAAAAAGCAAAATATAAGATATTCTTTAAAAAATACAACAAACAAATTGCTTTATTTTGCTAAAAATAATTGTTCAGATAAAGTTTTTTCTTAAAATTTATAAAATTTTACATAGGCAAATTACTTAATTGATTCACTGTATATCCGTTATTTATGAATCGATTATGCCGATTTTAAATAGAAATTGAAAACAATGTCAGATAGAATTTTTGAAAACTAAGATACAAATGATATCTAAGGTTTTCTGAAAATTGATTTCAACACACACGGACATGGCTTAATCGAGTCTGCTATCTATAAGGATCTAGAATATAAATACTTTATAGGATCGGAAAATTATATCGTAGAAATTACAAACGGAATAAAAAACTTCTCAAGAAGTTGAATGGTATAGTTATAGTTTCAATTATAAAATTATTTTAGAAAATGTGTATGTTAGTAACTTAAAAATAGCATCGACGTCTGACAATTTACCAAACAATTGTATTACAAAAACCCAAACTTTATCTAGAAACAAAAAAAGATATGGACCTACATACACTTGTTTATGAGAAATGTTTGTGATCTTTATAAAAATAGTTGGCCAGTTGTTTTATACTCCAGTGTCTAAATAAATACATTGTTTAAAAAATGTTCTACGGTTCAAAAATAAAATGAAAATCTATAAATTATATATACAGTGTCTCTCATAAGTATTCGAATTTAGGTATAATATAAAAAGAAACTAAATTTATTAACATATTTTGTATGCAAAATTATTAAATTAATTTGTTAAATTCTCTAGACAGTCCATAGCTTAGATATCACGCTTTTTAAAACTTTAAAAAGTCACATTTACGTAAATTAAGTTAGCTTTATTTAAAAATAGTCCATAAAATTACGTCACAAAAGTATACGAATTTTTTCTGTATTTCATATTTGACTATATTATACGAAACATAAAAAAAAATTGTTTTAAGGGGTAACTATCAACCGAATGGATATATTTTTGGACCATTTGGTTAAAGGATTTGTTTTTAAACATTCCATGATATATTTTTGGTATCGTTCTTTTTTTCTAATTGAATTATCTGGATCTTAAGTCCCTTTTCGTACCACTAGGATCGATATTTTCCGACAAAGTTGGCTAGTATATATAATTGTAGATATTAGCATTAATATATTTTAAATTTTCAAGCCATCGTAGCGGTGTAGAACTCCAAAACATGCCTTAACAAAACATCATCCTATACAGTAGATTTTAGTTTTTACTACTCATAACATTCACGATTATGTTGCCCATTACAACAACACTGTATGTAAAAATTTTTTAGCTTATTTTGATCATAGTAATAATAATATTTAAACAGATATCAATATTTTTGAGTTACACCATAATGATATGGTGACATAGAGGCCATTGGTTATAAAAGGAATGATTCCACTATATTGAATGGCGTTTCTTCGAGGCATGCTTTGGAGTTATAAACTTTCACAATATATTGAAAACTTAAAATGTATAACAGCTGATATCTAAAACAATATAAAGAAGACAAGTTTCCCCGAAAATTATTAACCCTAGTATTATAAAAATGGACTTGAGTTCCAATAAATTGAATTAGCGATAGAAGAATGATTCCAATAATATATCTTGGAACGTTTAAATACAGATTATTGTAATAAAAAATATTATTTTAAATACCCCAAGGGGTATATTAAATCCCAATAACAAATTTTGGTTTTATCTCTGGGAAAAAGGAGAAAAAAATACAAATATTGCCAAAAACCTCCATTTTAATAATATTACATAAAAACATTTGTAAAAATACCCCAAAATTGTGGACCAAATGGTCCAAAATTATATCGATTCGATTGATAGTTACCCCTTAAAACTTTTTTTTAGCAAAAAAACCATTCGATTCTAAGTTTAGTGTTTCGTATAATATAGTCAAATATGAAATACAGAAAAAATTCGTATACTTTTTTGAGGTAATTTTATGGACTTTTTTTAAATAAAGCTAAATTAATTTAAGTAAATGTTAATTTTTAAAGTTTTAAAAAGCGTGATATCAAAGCTAAGGACTGTCTAATGAAATTAACAAATTAATTTATTAATTTTGCATACAAAATATGTTATTAAATTTGATTTCTTTTCATATTATACCTAAATTCGAATACTTATGGGAGGCACTGTATTTATATACATATATATTAGCCTTTGTAGGTTTTATATTAAAATAAAATTAAAATATAGTTCTTACCTTGCCTTCCAACAATTTCTGCAACATGCTCTGAACTCGGCACCGGTACACACTCTGTCATGTTTTGTGATTTTTTTGAACGTTCCTCTGTCGTTGTTGGTGTTACAGTGGTCAAGTTTTGATTGGGACTTGACATTGAATTTATTTTGCTTGGAATGTTATCTTGATTAGGTTCGGTTAAAAAATGCTGATTTATTAATGTGGCAGCGGCTTGAGATTGGGTTTGTAGAAAAACTTTTGTAGTCATATGATACGGATTGCCAACGGATGTATATGACGAAGAAGATGAATATGGTTGATGGTGCTCCAGTGAACCGTGTTGCAAGTGATGTGATTGTAATTGTTGATAATGATTTGATGTTGGCGACAAAGCTGGTTGTCCTTCAGATGTTGGCGATGGCATTTTATTTAAATTCATCATCGTCAACTCGACTGCTAATTGAAGTGTTCGTGCGTCTTCACTATTTAAACAAGAACTTTCTGCGGTGGACTGCTGCGCATGTTGATGATGCATATTTTCTAACAAAAGTCTTTGTCCGTTCTCAGTACTATTATTGTTATTATTAGGTGAAGTTTCAGGAGTATGTAGATTGGATTCAGTTTGATTTGAAGTATCTGGTAATGATTTTGCTATAACTTGATCTTCTTCCAAATCTCCGTTAACTGCAGCCAATAAGGAAGCATTCAATTGACATGTTCCTGAGGTGAACGAATCTTCTAAATTTGTCGATGTATTTAAACACAATTGGTTGCCCGGATTAGTGGTCAGCTTGTTACACGAATTTTCTAAAGAGTGTGAAGTTAAATATGAGTTTGATGATGAGGATGACGATGGAGAATTTGACAAAGAGCAACATCCTGAGCTTCCACTAAGAACTACACCACTCTCAAATGAAAATAACGATGAAGAACCTATTAAGTTAGCAGCAATAGGAGATGTTGTCAGAGAAGTCTTGGATGAGGATGGCGGTGGTGATGGTTGTTGCAAACAATTGACCGCCGATTGGGGAGGAGTTGCTATTGTGCGATTAGAATTTGAGTTGTTGTTAGGTTGAAGTGCTTTAGTACATTTTTGTTGTCCCTTTACATGTTGCTGCTGCTGCGGCCTTATTGTAGATCCAGCTACGCTTGTTACTAAAGACATTTCTAAATTTCTTTTCAATTTCTTGCCTTTTTACTTTATATTTCTTAATAAATAATTTTATAGTTTTATCCAATTTTAATTATTTTCTCATTTTTTATTAAACATTAAGCAAGACAAGCTGAAAATATTAAATAAAAAACATATTTTAATGTTGCGTTTTACAGAAAATTTATAATATTTATTTATTCATTCAGTTTATACAGTAATACAAAGCCTTCAAGGCGTTCTTAAAAATATTGGTAACGTTACCGTTAAGCGACTACCGTTACCACTAAAATTCCAATGCCAAAATAAGTTGAAATACCAATAACGATAAAATAGCAATACCGTTATTATATTAGAAATATAACTATATACTATACTAAAGTCAATAACATAGATGGTAGACTAGACTTGAAAAATAAGTATAATATGCATATACTATATTCTAGTGTTTAAGAGAGTTTTGTTATGAAAAATACTATTTTTACCAACGTTAGTATCTAATGCCAATTTTATAATTTTTTGTTGGAAATTGTAAAGAGTAAACCTTTAACGGTACTTAAATATTGTTTGATACCAAATTTCACCATTCGGATACAAGCCAATCACCCCTAGTTGCAAATTCTATCAGAGGTATTACACCGAAGTCTAGAGTTGTAACATCATAATCTGTAATTCCGCAAGGGAAATTAACCTGATTAAGTAGACCTACATCATTCTTATCTGAATATTTTCTATCCATCTAGGTCCTCTATATAAACAAAGTTCGACGCCATCCAACTTTAACAGCCTAAAATTGTCTCCCTTATACCTTCTGGTAAATATTACCAGTTCCGTTTTCCCGGAATTTACGCGAGTTCACCATGTGCAGTCTCCATGATGTCACTGATCGTGGATAAAAAAATTTCCCTTAAACATTAACACCTCGTCATCGGCATAGGCAACGAACATCCTTTCTTTAGAATCAAACCCTTAAAATACCGTTAACAACTAGTAGCCAAAGAACCCTTCTGATAATGCAATGATCCCCTTGCTTCGAGTAGATAATACTGCTGCTAAGCATGCATACATACATCCTGAACTCCTAGCTCTATAAGTGAGTCCCTAATCGCCTCAATCATTCGTTTTTAACTATAGACGTTTCAAAATGAGAATTAAATAACGGTCAGAAACTTTTTTATGAAAATGATATCCCACAGGGTTCACCACTTTCAGTTATACCAATTTGATTTGAATTTTACTTGAATTTAGTTAGATCGAGGTCTTTGGCGTTGTATTTTTATTTTTATAAATTATTACATACATTAATGTTAATGAAAACTTAATGCATCAATTTTATTACTTATTATTTAATGTTAATGGAAATAATGCATTAATTTCAAAAATATTTACTGTTAATGCATTAAATAAAAAAAAAAACAATAAATAAGCCATTCAACTTTAAATCCCTTATGAAATGTATTGAAATTCTCTGTGAATTACTTTATCGACAATTTATTGATATTTCTGCTAAAATAAATTAATTAAAATTCATGAAATGGGGTGTATTCTTTACTGGCACTGCTGTCATACAATTCCCATTCACCAAAAATGTTGTCTGATAAATCCTCCAGTAATTAACAGTATATATCAATTCATTTTTCATCAATTTCTTGGCAATATTTGAAAAAATAATTTAAAAATCTAAATGTGAATTGATTTTATTATAATGATAATCACTAGAACCTACAAGCCTTCAAAAAATTTTGCCAAAAAGGACATAAACATCCTTAAAAAATAAATAATATATATAAAAAATAGGCATGGATAGTCCTGAGTACACCAATATTTAAGCTTATAAAAATAAACATAAAATCAAATTTTTAATTATTTTAAAAAATCCTAATAGGCCGATTTGTTTACTTTATTTTTTAGTAAAATTCTAACCCAATAAACTCAAAATGAAAGAGTTTGACATCAAATTGCAGTGAAAGGTGCAGTGAAAATTATTTAAAATTTATCGTTAGGTTTTTATGGTTTGGTAATTAGGTACATTTACTCTTTAGATTCTAAAGTAATATTCCAAAAATCTAAATTTAAAAAAATACTCTGTAATGGATAAAATCGGGCATAAAAATTAATAATAAAAACGTATATTATATGAAAAGCAATAACAGGTCCATCCCTGCTTAACGCTTAAACGAGACTGAATGAGTTTTTAATAATTGTGAATACGTCGTTGTAAATTTAGTAACGGCAGAAAAGCACGTGTACATAGAATTTTATTTTTTTTTAAATTTTATTGATGATGGTGAAATAAGAATTTATTAGAAATGATTATTACATTCATTCTAAAAACTAATTGTAATATTCAGAGATTGAAAATAACGGATCCACATTGTCTTTATGAGGTTTATTGCTGTGATCACCATTTAAAATCGTGTCTTTGCAGTTTATCACTGAAAAAAACCATTTAGATTTTTAGATAAGTGGTTTAGAGAAATCGAAAAGAAAAACAAAAAATGGTCTTTTCACCAATTAGGGACATATTTTGACATAAAGCAATTTAGTAGTACTACAAGACACATTTCAGCTAAAATAACCAAAAACAACCGATTAGTTTTTGTTGCATTAAATTAAATAGCATTTAAAAGCATAGACAACTGTCCTTTCATAATAATACGTTGTAATTTTTCAAAATTATTTAACATTTTCCAATATTGTTTCAACTTATTTCAAAGAGTGCGCTATAATAATGAAATAGTTTTTTATGGTTTATTTTGTATTACCGTTAGTTTGCCGTCTTTCGCCGAATTTTGATACTTATTACGTAAACTAGACTTCATTCTTAATTTGCCATGTTCAATCATGTTTTTCTAACTTAATTAATTGCAATAATATAAAAAAATAAAAACCTATCAAAAGGTGCGCTATATTTTTGAGCAGTACTTTATGTTAAAGTAGGCAACTAAAATGATATATAATATATAAATAAAAATAAATACGTAAGAGGCTGACAACAAAAATGAATTGCATATGTACACATGTGTGTATAAATAACTTCATATATGATATCTATTAGCGCTGTATATATTTAAAAATTCATTGCAATCTTTAAGAAAAATGTAATAATTACATTAAATTACATTAGTAGTTGCATATTCAAAAAGCTCCATCTTAAATATAATAATGTATATTCTGGATCCTTACAGATAGCGGAGTCTACTAAGCCATGTCCGTCTGTCTGAGAAATCAGTTTTTAGAGGCCTCAGATATCGGCGAGATCCGAATTTTTAATAATTCTGTTAGACATTCTTTCGAGAAGATCCCTATTTAACATCAGCAAAATCGGTACATAAATAATAACTATCAAGCGAAAAAAAGAGACAACCTTTTTATAAAAAAAGAAAATTTGTTCATGCTTTTTTAAATAAGCAACAACAACTAAATAAATAATCATATTGACACTAAATATGTTAGATCAACCTCGGTCTTTAGCCGATGAAAGTGGTTTTTATTTATGGATTTAAGATCAGCTAACTTTGTTTATATTGCCAACTTTTCACTCAAAAATAAACAGGATAATTTTTTCACGACAAAATAGTTAGTGAACGAAAAAAGGGAAAAGGGAATATATTTTACGTGAAATGTTGATTGGCGTTAGGGGTGATTATCTCAGATATACATATTTAATATTTTATTATGGGCGTGACAACCGCCCACTTGAAATTTCAATATAAAAAGTAGCCTTTCCTATGCCTTTTACTTCCAGACATACCGGAAGACACAGTGAACATTTCAGGAAAATCGTTTCAGACGTTTAGCAGTCTAAAAAGTACAAACAAATTTACATTCACACAAACACACTTTAATTTCCCAGTTGGCAAAATGATCGTAGACGACATTTCGACGATTCATAATAGACATTTTTGAATTTATCCCCAATTGCTGAAGTTGGCTAAACAACATTGTGTAAGAATTTGTCGTTAACGACAATATTAGCGACAATGATCTGAAAGTTGTCATCTTTTAGACCCTATTAAAGACAAGTTGAGCGACAACATCTGAAATATGGCCCGCTATTGACAATGTTTAAGACAAAATGGAAGATAATGTCTTCAAAAATGTCTTTTATCAAACACATGTAATGCAAGATGACCGACTTTGTCTTGAATGTTGTAATATATCTAATATATGATTCTTAAAGGTTGTTGCCAAAAACTGTAAATGCAGACAAGATCAAAGACAATGTCTTCAATGTCGTTATATAATTCAGTTATTGACGGCACTTTTAGTGATACAGTTTTCAATATTGCCTTATATTAAACATTTATGTTTAAATGATGACAAGATTAGCGACAATGTCTAAAATAATGTCCTATATTCGACTCTGTTGACGATAAGTGACTTATTGTTGCATTTTGTCGTCTACAATATGTTACTATGTAAAGCGGTAAAATAACTATAAAAATATTTATTTTATGAGTATTTTTTAAAATTTACAATATTTTAAACAGGATCTACTATGAGAAGAGACGTACCTATATCGATACGGGATCTAAGTAGTATCAAAAAATAAGACAACATTTCAAGCATTGTTATCCATGTAATCGTTACGACAACCTAAACAATATTGTCGACCAAGTAGACGATATTGTTGTCCATATAATAGTTGACGATATTGTCGCCTATATATTTGTTAAATACAAAGCTGATGACAATATCATCTATCTATTCGTTGACGATAAAGTGGTGTATAAATACTCTATAATGTCATTAGTCATATATACCCGACGTTTTCACTGTAATTGCGTGAACGACAAACTGTGCGACATTGTCTCTCGTTAAGTCGTACAAGATTTTCGCGACACTTGTTCGAAAAAGTCGTTTACAATTTGTTCTGTCTTCCAGGACTTTTCGTGTATCCATCGTTGAGGATGTTTTAAAGACATGCCCAACTGAGATTTTACATACATATGTTTGTGTGTAGATAAATTTGTTCTCGTTTAATATACATACATAGTAATGCCAACTTCGATCAGTAATGCCAATATGGCGCTGAAGAATCATTTTTGTATTTATTATTTTTCTGAATTGAAAAAAATCGGATAAAATACCGATAACGCTAAAATACCGTTACTAAACCATTTTGAAGTGATTGCAACCTTGGATTTTATTATTTGGTTTTTATTTTGTAAATTGGTATTTTACACTCTCGTTGCACATATTTTCTAAGAAAGTAAATGAAAAGACCAATTTTTTTATTATTTAATACAATTTTATAACCAAGCACATAGGGTTATAAAAAATTTCAACATTTAGGTATATTAAAGTTAGTATTTACAACATGTTATCTTTTCGAAAAATATTTTTTTGTAAGAGAATTGTTCAAGTTAAATAATTGAAATTACAACATTAGCGAAAATTTTAACGCATATTTTGTTTACACAAATCTTTGTATGTTTTCATGTTTTGACGTGAAAATGCAATCGTAAAATTCAAATAAAAACATTTTTTTAGAAGTTTCCTAAAAATTAAAAAAGTGTTCAATATTTTTATATTTTTCAGATATATTATTCAAAGCGGCTCTCGAATGCTTTTCGTGAAATCATAAAATATGCAAATATTGGAATAACAATAAAAAATACTTTTTATCCTTTTTTTAAAAAGTAAACTTTATTTATCAATATTATTGCACCCCAACAAATACGTCAGATGAAACTACCTCTATATAAAAAGTTTAAAGAACCGGCTTGTTGTTGTAAATTGTAATATATTAACTACTAACAACTTTAATTTATAATATTAACTATTAACACACTTTTTTATATCACTTTTAACCTTAATGAAAAGGTATTTCGATAAGAACTAACTTTTCTAAGAAAATGTTTCAAAGAAGGCGTGTCTATTAAAAAAATTTAACTTAACGTCGATTTGAAATTAAATCAATAAACCCGTTAACTTTTCTTTTGCCGGTGTATTATTATTCAGTTTTATAGTACTATTTTTTTAACAGCCAAATTTTTGTTGCAATAATCGCTTAAAATTGTTTAAATTTTATAGCTTAATCTCTTACTACTATGTATAAATGTTTTTTTATACTTTTTTTCTCAATCGATTAATAATAAAACCGGCGAAATCATATACACACATATATTATGTATATGCATGCACGTTATAAACATTGTTTTAAGTTAGACATATATCATTGTTGTTTGTATTATTATTTTTTTGTTTTGATTTGTCTTTCAGTACTGCGAAAAAACAAAGCGGGATTTTGTAAATTCACACAAAACACAACACAACAGATTATTTTACGTACGGCACTTTTCCAAACAAAATTTTACGATTTTTTTATAATATTTTTTAAACAAGCACCTTAGACTTCGAAAAAAAGGAGACAATTCTTGCCAACAGGAAGTACTATGAGGCTAAAAATGTACAATTGAATATAAACTAACAAATCAATAACGGGGAAACGGCATTGTTTTCCTTTCTGTTGTACGGCAAGTTGCAGGCACTTCAAATTCTCACTAAATACTTATAAATATTCTGAGAAGCATGCAAAAATATTCCAGAAGTTTAATAGGGGAAGAAAAAGAGAGAAAATGAGAACAAAATGTAAATGTACGTTATACAAACATTTTGTCTCTCTAAAAATGCTTAATTGAAACATAGTTGCCAGATTGAAAATGTGTAGGATTTTTTACAGAAGCTGTAGATTTTATTATATGTTCTTGTATTAGCGTCTAAATGTAACAACTCTAAAGTTATTGCTCGAAAACTTTTAGTTCCTCAAATAGAAAAAATAAAAAAATAATTACTACAACAAAACATCAAACGTAAATAAACATTATTAATTACTTACTACCTTATGCAAAAACGATTATTAAGTTGACAATGCTTATTAAAACCAGTTTTTATATGGAAAAAAAGGTGTAGTAAACCATTCTTAACTTTTTTAACCGTATTTGCAAAAGGCGGTTAATTATTATTTATTAACATTGTCGTTATGATTAATACAACATGATATCTCATATTTTAACAATTCATGTCAATAAGGATATTTTTGGAAAATGAGTAAATTTTTAGATTTTTATGGACGGAATTTCGTTTGACTTTCAATGCGTAAAGTCTCATAGTGCAAAACCCACTTTACACTGCTTAGCCGGACATTACATGATTATGTTTTGCCTTTCAATTTTCTCATTTTATTAGATTACTTATAAATTTTCTGCAAGATACGTCTCTTAAACATTTTAAAATAAGGTTTAAAATGTTTAAAAGAAAGTATGTATGGTTTATAAAGATTTATTTTTCTTTGATATACAATTGTCCCATGTCCATATTAGATAAATATTTATCACAAAAAATGACTTATTACTAAGACAATATTATACAAGCTATTTTTGTGGCAACATTATTTTAATGATGCTATAACACTAATAAATGGTGTGTGTGCCTTCTAATATATTTATCATTATAATTTGTCGTTTAGCATAATAAATATATATAATTTATACACGGGATTCAGCCATAACACCATGGACTAAAATTTGCTCATGCTAAAATTCAAGCTCTTATTAAAATAAACAATTATGAGGTATAATTGACACCTATTTGCGTTATTATTGTTAAATTTAATAATTATTAAAGTACTTGTTAATAATTATTTAATTTTTTTATATATTACACTTTACACAGAATAATAAATTTTTTTGATTTATTTTCGAAAAATAATTATTGTGTTTTGAGTTTTACTATATTTGAGCGAATAAAACATAAAAACTATAGTTAAGTTTATAAAAAAAATATGAAATAAATCAAAAAATGTTAATTACATGTTGGCAGTTTTCAGATAAAAAATGTGAAATATATATGTATATAAATACATATGTACATATATATAAAGGAATAATAAATGAGTAGAAATAGTAAACTTTGGCGTACGAAAAAGAAGAGAAAATGAGAACAAAAACAAAACTGTCAAAATAATTTTTTAACTTTTTTGATGTGTTTAGTTGTGATTTGTTTGTGAAAATCAATATTTTATAATTATATACAATATACAAATAATTTTTTGGAATTAAAAAAACAGAATAAGGAAATGTTGTAAAAAATTATAAATATGCAAAATATATGCAATTTAAAGAGAAATATGCAATTTATGCAAAAATATGCAACAAGAAATCAATGACATTTTGTTGCAAATTTTTTGATTCGAAAAGAAAAATACTTAAAAGTTATTTTAAGTTACTGATTATAAACATGCATTTGCATAGAAATGCTTATGAGTTTTCAAGCCAAAGTGATTTTAAATAGATTTCTCATACAAAAATTTCTCATAGAAAATGCACAAAAAGTTGTACACATATTTAAAATTTGTTTGTTGTAATTTATATTTATGTGGAGAAGTTTTGGGCATGTGGGATTTTCGTTATTTACAGTATTTGTCATTCAAAAGACCACTCTGGCAACATATACACTTTTTGACATAAGTATACAACTTTTGTTGTTTTTCTAGAATTGACTTCACCTTATTATTCCATCATGCATATTATAGTTAGGCCTTCAGGTTTAAACTTACAATTTGAGTTTTAGATTAAAAAAGGAATTGAAATAAAACTTATGGATTTCGGAGCAACATTTCTAAATAAAAACATTTTAAATTTTTATTTATTAAAAAAAAATGCCGTAAGCCCGGAAGTTAGAAATTTTGTATGAAAATTTGATTTGATAAATGTTTATGAATCATATACTAATCTTCCAACCCTGAATCTTCAGTTATATCATTATCACATATCTTGGCTGTCTCTAAAATATTAAAAAAATATTTTTTAAATTTTCATATAATTGTTTTTGAATTTGAACTTATATTTTGAAAACGTGAAAAAAATCAATTTCACATCGAAATCTAGACATAGGAACACATTTTATTTTTAATTTTAAAGTTTAATATATGAAAATATATTTTTTTCTTCCAAACTATAAAATTTTAAAAACCCTACAATTTCATAAAAGAAATCTTTCCCTTTTTCCTTACATGTGAATTTTTTTGAAAAATCCCTACAGAAAGAGAAAATTCCCTACACTTGGAATCACTGATATAGTGTTATGGGTTTTCTTTAATTCAATTCTAAAATTTAAAGTATTTAAAAAAATTGTTTTGAAAATATATAAATCTGAAATTGTTTGCAAATTTGAGAAGATGCTTTTTCGAAATATTCAATAAAAATCATTAAGAGAGAAATATTTCTAAAAATACAAAGTTTCGATTAATAATATTTAGTATTTTTGAATTCCATAATTATAGTGGTTAATGTTAATGTTGATAGATTTTTTTCTTGACTAAGTAATAAATACTATTTAGTGACAGATTTTTGTTAAACATCTTAGGACTTTTTAAATACAAAATTATTTTTTATCCCTTTTTATTTTTGTTCTTAAATTCATCTGGCAGCCCTTCTCCAACACAATTTGCCAATGAGTTTTAGCAGCTTCGCATTGCACACATTATTTATAAGATGGTAGCCGGGCGTATTTTATTTGTATGTATAGAATTTGACAGGTTTATTTGTAGTTTCGTCTAACAGTTTCATACCTATACCAAAATAATCTGCTGTTTTTTGACTCCACCTTAAACGAATAAGTTATAAATTTACATCAGAGATTTAGAAGAAGGTAGATACTGATATATTTTGATCAGGAGGTTTGTTTATGGTATGTTTTATGAAAATAGTTAGGGGAAATCCTAATGTCATAAGTGACAATCTAGGCCGACAGCACAAAATTATTTGATTGCCGGCAATGCAATATACTGTTTATTTTGTTCACAATTTGTTTCTTTATTGTCGCCTACTAGATATATTACACATTATTGCTTAGAAAGAAATCAAACAAATATTGTAAATACACTCACATTTGTTCTACTCGTATTAGCAAAAAAATTTCCAGAGCTGTTTTCCAAAGAAAATTAAAATATTTACCGAGACATATCCTGTGTGAACATAGAAATGCACTTTTTTCACTTGCTATCTTCTGTGTTAACTAATTAAATGCGAATACAATAAATTCATATGTATGGTTGACGTACATGAACAGTCTTATTTATAAAACCAGCATTTTTATAAAATCGCACTATGTAAATCATTACAATTATCGCACAATTATTATTAAGTAAAAGAAAGACAATCACATCCTTACATTTATTTCATACAACACTTTCTTCCAATTTAAGTCATGCCGACACACCTACTCCTTACAATCCGTATTAAAACACTTATTTCCCGCTCAATGACCAGGACGAACTGAAAGATATTGCAAAATATGCATTGGAAAGCAAAATTACTCTGCAACAGGGTTGGTATGATTTGTACAATTGTACTTTTTTTGGTACAATTTAATCCTTACATATTAAATGTACGTGCACACACCAAATTGTTAAAAAACATCAAATATTCTCAGACATTGCAGTTCGTCCTGGTCATTGAGCGGGAAATAAGTGTTTTTTTATTTTTAGACATTCTTATAACAAGAAAATAATTTATTGCCATTTCTTTTACTGGTAATTTTTATATAACACAATTTTTCGTTAAAATTATAAACCATTAGAAAACAAGAAACAAGATTAAAGATTCTTTTAAAGAAATTTATTAAAGTTACCCAAATGTACTTAATTCCCATGTCTTAAAATCTTAACGACTAATTTTGTTGACAAAGAATTCCAATTCTGTATATTCTGAAATTGTAGATTTAAAAAATCTGTCGGATGTAAGATACGCTTACACCTACATATCAAATATTTAACGAAAAGACCATAACGAAGTAACCATTTTTATACCATTATAAAGTAATATATTCTGGATCCTGATAGATAGCGGATTAAGCCATATCCGTCTGTCTGTTGAAATCAGTTTTTAGAGGACCCCAGATATCGGCGAGATCCGAATCATTAATAATTCGGTTAGACATGCTTTCCAAAAGATTGCTATTTAAAATCAGCAAAATCGGTCCATAGTAATCGTGACGGGAAATAAATTTTCAGTTCATATGATACCAAATTTGCTAAACTAAGTATTCGTTAAAGCAGAAAACAAATGTATTTCAAAAACTCTTCAAATCCCTAAGAATTTTATTTTCGTAAAATTATATGTTTTCATACATAGATTTATAAAACACCAACATTAAATTGGCAAACATTTGTATGTACAGAATTAAAAAGTACAATATTTTATATTAGTTGGTACAATTAAATAATTATTTGCCATCCCTATTTCGCATGTATGAGTGAGTGTATAAAATTAACCCGGTAACAATAAGTTCAAAAATATGGCGCCCAGAGGGATGTTTTGTCTCTCACAAAAAAAAAAACAAGAAACAATGGTTTTATTTTATGTAAAAAAGAGCATGAAATGATTAGTGCTGCCATACTTGCCATGTTTGACATTTTATCTATTTTTCATAAAGCTGTATGGCCACACATCAAAATTTGTGTATGTGGTTTATGCTTCTGGCCAAGGCGAATTCATATAAGGTGGTGTTACTCAATCAGCTGATAATTTTTTTCTTAATTCGTCTCGTTTACGTAGCTGTCAAAGTTTTTTATTGTTTACATTTTTATATATATTGGTATGTATACAAATATGTTATTAAGGAAAATATTTTTTTCTATTAAATGTTAACGTATTACACAATATTGTTTTATATTTATTAAAATTGTGTAGATAACGTTATTAACTAAAAAAATCTCTTCCGGAACACTTAATATTAAGATACACATAATATGGCTTAATTTTGAAATCTATTAAATGTTAACAAATCAAACAATATTGTTTTATATATACACTATGTATATAAAGAGAAATTATCTAAAAAAAATCTGTTCCGGAACGCTTTATATAACAAAACCTTAGTTAACCGTCCGGCGGCTACTACATTATGACCAAATATTGAAAATTACTCCGCCGGAGTAAAATTATCCATTTGCAACAAATATTCATTCATTCGTAATATAATATTTTGATTAATATGTACTTTTTTATGTTTATTTTTCAGAAAAAATTAAGTTTTACATAACATCAGGCACTCACTTAAATTTTGCAAATTAATCTGCCGGAATAGAATTTTTCGTTTGAAACAAACATTATTCAATTCGGAATATATTTTTTCTCACAAATTTTAATATCTATCTTTATTTTTCAAAAATATGTAAACATTTTACAAAAATTTTTCATCATATGTTGTTGTTGCAGAACTGCCTTATCTGAGTTTGCCTTGCTTCTGGCAGCATTTTTGCGGAAAAACGTTCGCACAAAATGTGAATTTTGGCGGCAAATAGGGGCAACGCTATTAAAATAATAAAATTTGTAATAGAAACGTATAAATAGCCAAAGAATCAAAACAACAAAACAAATTTCAACAAGTATTAAAGCATAGTCGGAGTGGCGAAGATATTTGTATGTTACAAATTTATATTATAGATCTCATATAAATTCCTCTTTAGAAAATGACTTAAAGGGCAATAATATATATAAACACTAGTATCATCATGAAACTTATAAAAACATTTATAAGGATATATTCTTATTGTCCTTGTTCCCTCTTACTCCTCTTTCAGGAAATTATTTTTTTGTCAAGAAATTCTATAAATACTTAAGAATTAAAGCAAGCCCGAAATTATTTTAGCTTTATAATTAAAAATAATCCACATTTTTCACATACAATGTATTTATTTATGTGGGGTATCACTATGGCAGACTTTTTTTAAGGATTGAGTTACGCTGAATCCGAGTTTGACCTCGGATTCATACTTGTATTTAATACTTGTATTTAAAAATACAAGTATTTTTATGAAATTATACTTAAATTTTTGTGTTAAGTACTGTAAGTATCTTTATATTATATATATATTATTTATTTTTTTAGAAACTACTAATTTTTTACTAATTTGATACATATTTATACTTGTAATTATATATGTGTAACAATATTATTACAAATACAAAAATATGATGAAATATTTTGAAGGCATTTAATCATAATATGATATTTTAAAATTTACAATAACGATAATATGTTTAGACTACAATCATAATTTTAACTACAAAAATGTTTTTTCTCTGCGCGTTCTTACAGAGAATTATATCATTGTCAATAAATCGTTTAAAAACCAAAAATAAAAGTATTATATGCATTTCACAAAAATGGTTTGTGATTACTCTCTGGAATTCGGAGTTAGTTGATAATTGACCCAATTGCTAATTAATGACCCTCTTCAAAAAATCTTCCGGATATTAATATTTTGGTTTTAAATGTTATAAATTTATTACTATTAATAAATTTATTTAATTGCTTCCATTCGAAATATTTTTAGTATTTTCGCTAAAAATATTTACCCATACCAGTTATTGCAGCTTAAAGCACAGGGTATACAGAGACGTCACGAGCAAAAAGCTATTTCCCTCTCTTTCGCACAAAATGAATTCAATGATTTTTTTAGCTGTATTTTATATACCTCTTCTCACCAAACAATTTCAAAATCAAACAAAAGCTGATTTTAGACTTTTTCAAATGTCAAAAGTGACATCTCTGTATACTTTGTGCTTAAAGACAAATATAAAAATATTTCATATGCAATATATTTATTTCGCAGCAACTATTTAACATATTTATAATACCCACAAATATTTTATGTAAAACGCATTGATGATAAAGAAAGAAATTGAAGTACTGTTACAGGTCATTTTATGATGCATATGTTCATGATGGAACAATACAAAACAACAAAAATTAAATACTTATGTCAAAAAGTGTAAATGTTGCCAGAGTGGGCTTTTGAATATACATACATATGTATACCGTATATCAGAGTTTAAATCAGAGAAGATCAATATTGCCATTACATAGCACGCGTGATAGGGTAAGAAAATTCTGCCGACGCTAAGTTTATACACATACACTATAGGTTTAATTCTTCTTCTTTTTAAAATGAGCAATATCATTCGGTTTGCTCTCAACCTGAAAAACAAAATCAAATCAGTTGCTGATCAGCACTTGTCGAAGCAAGGTCTGTGCGTGGCGCTTTTAAAATACACACAGCAATACAAAAACAAAATTTTTAGAAAGCCGAATTAATGTAGGAGAACATGAGAGAACAGTTGATAGTTTTTTATAGACTTTGATATACTCTGGCTGTTAAAATCCATAATAAATATTTGACAGTTAGCATATACTATATAGTTTGTAGTCATTTTATTAGTATACTTTTAATTTGAATGGAATTCTGTTCTCTGCTGCTTTACCAACACAAATAAAACTATGATAGTCTATTGTAGTATATGTGTGAGCAACACTGGTTTAAATATAAGTAAACCCTACAAACATTTTCTATTGCGGAAGTTACCCGTGTGAAACTTCCAAACGTGCTAAAAGCTCGCCAGCGATGTTGCGGAAGTATAAGAATTCTTGTCACCAGTCGGGAAGAACTGATGCCGAGCTGGTTTTTATTGAATTAATTAAAATTAAAATAGTAGAAAATATAATTGATTTAACGACTAATCTAAAAAAGTAATATATGTACATTAGACCGACTCACAAAAAATGGTGCTTGAGTTACCCCCTCATAATATTCGCTGTTATGTAATATGATGTTACCCAAAATATTTTCGGTTAAGTGTTGTCCATTCGTGAGCTGGACAGTTTTAAAGAAAATATCGTATGGGAACACGATTCTTCATGTTAAATTCAATATTTTATCTAGCTTAAAAAAATCTTTATGTTTTATAATGGTTCCCAAAATATTTCCAGTCTTATTCATAATAAAACTTTAGCATGTAGTTAGCAAGTTGGTTATTCATAATAAAGTTAGTAAATGGTTGCCAAATAGTTGTTAAACTCTTGTTAACGAGTTTTTAAACTCATTCTAACTCATTGATAACAGCTGTTTTGTGTCAAAAAAAATAAATTAAAAATTAAAATTTTTGTTTATTAATGAAAATGGACACAATTGATAATTTGGACACCTTAAAATTTTTACAAAAACGTCATCGGGCTACAAAAGTTTATAAAAAAAGAAATGATCCATTTGTAGTGTATAGCAACGATGAATTTTGCTAGGGACTTTGTTTTCCTCCAATGGTTCTGAATCTGCTCAATAGATCTTTTGTTTTTTGAAACTTTATTAAATAAATTGTGTACAGTATTCCAAGCCTCTCTTTTTATTTTATTGGTGTTAGTATCGATCCTTGCATTTTCAATAACTTCCAACTTGTCCAATACAAGGTTAGATAGTAAATCCTAAAAATACACCGTGTAAAAACTAATGTGTGCTGGTATAATTTAAACCTAACTTTTCTTCTTGTTCCCAAATCACTGATCTTTTAGTAGTTTGTTTGTCTATTTTATTTCATTTAAAAAATATTTTTTTAATTATTTTAAATATATTTTTGCAATATGGGGGGAAACACAAATGTAAATGTCAAAATCAGAGTAGATTGTTTTTACATAATGTTAATATAACTACTTAGTTGACATTTTAAAATTTATTATGAATAAACTTCATGCTAACAATCTTCTAAGCCTAATCAATATTCTAGCAAGCAGCTCGTTGTTTGTGATGTATAAACTGCTGCCAACTTTTTATTATGAATAAGGCTGTTCTAGTCTATCGATGGCCGTTCGTTTGCTGAACCGGTTACAAAAAAGTTCCGTTTTTGTTATTTTGTTTTAATTTAAACAATATATACAGTATGTGGTATCATTTGAAAGGTTTTTTGAAGCCAAGTCTAGTGTTGCGCAAAATTTGCAAAATTGTGCATATATTTCATTTTTCTTAGTAAAAACCTAACAATTTTAAATATTTTGGAATATGACAATTATAAGCAAACGTTTATTTATGATTAATACATCATTGGACACGACTTTAAAATACCTTTTAAACGATACCCCGTATTGGATATTTTGTTTCAAAACAAACAAAAATTAAAAAAAAAATAATTCCAAAATACTTTTTTTAATTTGGTCCAGCGGTCACTTAAAATCGAGTGACCCAAGTCAAAAAATAATTTATGTATAAAACAGTAGTATTAATTTCAATATAGTGATTCCAGACCTAAACGCGCAAATAGTTTTAAAAATATTGAAAGTTAAGATTTACCTCAAATAAATCTAAATATGTTAAAAATGCAATGTTCATCAAATGAAAGTCGAAATGTACAACTTGAAAAAGTCTTTAAATGCTTATACCTCCTAAACGAATTAAGAGAGAGTCGAAATTTAATATAAAAACATTTTTAATTAAACATATTAGATTTTTTTTTAAAAATAATGGAAATGGAAGCCGTTAAGAGTTGTTAACATATTCCTAAAATAGTATTTTAATATGACAACTTACTTTTTAATTTTATTTATATAATCCTTCCTTATACTTTTTGGTATATATTTAATACACTTCGCCAATTAAGAAAACCTTCTTAAATGTTTATTAACAGTTGATTTTTGACACAACACTGTCATATTGTTTTTTATTACTTAAGATTCACAATATTTTAATTACAATATTTTTCTATGAACATTAAATTCAATAACTCATTTAAATTTTACGATGAATAATTAAAACTGAACATGACTGAACAAAACACAAAACATCACTGAACTTAGCAAAATTTCTGCATTATTTATTTTTATTTTTATTTTTTTCACGCTAAAAAATGGAGTATTTATATTTTTTTGTTTTTGTACTCTTCTTACTATCATCCGGAAGTTACCTAAAAGTATACTTCCAGATGGCGAAAACTAGAAATCAATGTATTTTGTTTTTGTAAAATGTGTGCTCTCGTCTGACAATTGTACAGAAGTGACTACAATCCACACTTCCAGATGAAGCAAACAAACATACAAATCAAGAAGACACAAATTAGGAAACAATGTATTTTGTTATTGTGAAATGTGTGTTCTCACCCAACTTTAATACAGAAGTCACTACAACGTATACTTCCAGATGACAAAAATTCAACAGACATGGTTTTTTGTTTAAGCAAAATGGATGCACTCTTCTAACTGTCATCCGGAAGTAACTTAAAAGTATATTTCTAGAAGACGAAAATTCGAAATCAATGTATTTTTATAGTGGGATATTTGGTATAGTACTACAGGGTATTTTTTTTGAGTGTAATTATTATAGTTTGCTTTTGTTTATTTTGGCCGACTACCCTTATCTCTTTTTGTTTTA
>NC_060949.1:4901989-4903255 GCF_022045245.1 Lucilia cuprina
TTACATACAATATTATTATTTTTACAAAATACAAAAATTAAAAAAATTCAAAATATTATTGACCTGTAAATTTTTATGAAAATAACAAAATAAATTGCATCAATAAATTTTTTTAATACAAAAACCTAAATGACACATCGTATGTCCTATTTATTACTTCAATTCCAGTAACAATTGATATTTCTATTTGCACACGTGCACAAAAATTGTAAAAAGCCATAAAATCATAATGAAATTTCTGGAAATTTACCACATTTTAAGAATTTACGAACATCTGCAGGCAAACATAACTCTTTAAAGTTTACACACACATATACATAAATGCACATGTATGTTTACACACATAAAAAATTTAATTTTCATTTTCTTAAGATTTACAATATTATAAAACTCATGAAATACTATTTTGTACTCGTTTCATGAGAGAAATTTATTTTCCGCTCTTTAAATTTAAATATCACTCGTGAGATTTATTTTTAAAATCAAGAGAAAAAAAAGATAAATCCACTAGATAGTAAACAATTTATTTCACTCGAATTAATATCACTCGAGAGAGAAATCAATTTGAACGCTCTTCCTACTCTGATATTAAATAATATATATGTAAGTTTGGTAGTCAAAATATTAAAAAGACATAGTCGCGATTATCGTTTTGTTTTGTGTTTGCGTCGGCACATATATGTATGTTCTCTGCGCTTTTCAAACTTTTCGCTCTTTACATGCTGCAAGTTACACACCACGCGTCATTTTGATCTTTTTTAAATTTAATTTAATTTTTTAAATTTTAAGTCTTTTTTTAATTTTTTCTTTCATTGTTGATAAAACTTATTTTAGTTTATTCTTATTCTAGACACAAAAAACAAAATACAACCCTGATCAGCTGCCAACGCGTCAAAAGTTTAAAGTTGTTAAACTTTTCGCGGCAGACGCGTTAAAAACTACATTGTGTAACTTGTAAAATGAAAATACACTACTTCAACTTTTTCGACAGAAGCCTATAACGCGCTGCCGCGTACAACGCGTGTTGTGTACTTTCACCTTTAAAGCATTCCCTTCAAACATTTAAAAGAGAAAACTATTGCGCATCACCCCAGACGCCACATCAGAAACACTTCTGGACGATTGTCAGACGAGAACGCACATTTTACAAAAACAAAATGTAAGCGTCAGGAAAACACAACGTTTCGCTTTCAAGTTTTATTCAGAATTGATCATGATCTACAAAAATGTTCACTTAACAACTAAAACTTAACGTATTTTAAACGA
>NC_060949.1:4903355-4905588 GCF_022045245.1 Lucilia cuprina
TTTGTAACAGTCAATTATATTTATATTATTTTTCTGTGTTTCTCAGTTTGGTCTTGCTTGGAATGCTAGAAGAAAAGCTTAGCTCGTCGGATTAGGAGGGGATTCTTGACCAAACTGAAAATTTAAACTGTTTTCAAAAGTGTTTGAATAATCATTCCAAGACTTAATGTCATTTGCTATAGCAAATGCAAGACTTAATGTCATTTGCTATACTGGATTGGATATATGATACCGTTGACAAATATATATGAGTTTTTGCCAGGTGATTGTTGTTGATATCACCAGGGACACTTTAACATAGTTACCCTCCCTTCAACACTTCAGTGAATTTGTGCCCTAAAAAAAAATGTTCATCACTCCCTAATTTATAAGCTGTTTAGCCTAATCAAGTTTCCATATCTTTACGTAACCTAACATTTCAAAAAAATCTACTCCGTTTTTGACATCTTGTAACTCGAATTCATTTATTAATTATTTTAATGGACATTAAATATTCTTACTTAAAAAAAAATAGAGTAATCAAAAAAATTATCCTAGACTGCTTACTATTGTATAAAAAAAAATAAATTCGAATGCATGTGTAAAAATAAATTAGATAAAATTAAACTTACAATTTTGAATCCTTAAGCAAGGATGGCGATGGTCTGAAAGTTAAATTTGGTATGTGTAATATGATAGGTGATGATGATTTTATGTAACTGGTTTTCAGTTTTTCTATACATCGATGATGGATTGAGCTCAATACAGCCCGGAAGTTTTCCTCTGTAAGGTTAAAATGAATCTCATTAATTAAATCTTATACACAAAAATTAATCGTAAGATTTGTACCTCTAGACCATTGCAATGTAAGAAAAATTTTAGTAATAAAATTTTTAACATGCTAATTATTAGTTTAAAAAAATATTAATTACATAATCCGTAAGGTTTATATATTAATTAGTACTTATAACCTAAAATATTAATTTATGTATTTCAAACTTATGTATATCATGTGTAAATTAAATCTTAAACATTTTTTTTAAGCTCCATGCGTTCTATTATTAATTAAATTTTTTAGCATAAAAAAACAACAATAAAATATTAGTAGCATAAAATATATAGTTATATAGTAAAGTTATAGTAAATTATGTATGTTCTGGGGTTATCCTTATTCCAGAATGGGTACTTCGTAGCGATATAATCTTCGCTTAAGGAGGATTTATACTTAGTAAATTGAGAATTTGAAGGTTATTTTTATTTTGAATAATTTGATTTAGACTCAGACAATGAAATTTGGGGCCAGATATGGTATAATTAATGTTGTTGTTGTCGATGATATATTACTTATTGGCCCCTTGTAAGGACATTTACCATGATGATCATTAACTTATTTTGTCCTGGACAACAATATTATTTATTAAAACCCTGTCACAAACAAATTTAATTAAACTTTATTTTAAAATTATATACAATAAATTTCTTACCGATTTTATCGGGTTTCAATGAGCATATTTACGATTCCCAAAATTAATCTAGGTAATTCTAGAATTGTAAAATATCTTAAACCATGTGCCATTTGGTTTTTTATATATTCACTTAATTTTAAGTATGATTAATCAAATCTTGATTTTAGTTGAAATTTCGATAAATAATGTATGTTTCGAATAATTTCACGAATATTTTAAAATATAATCGATTAATTTTGTTAAGATTGATGTTATTAGCTCTATGTTAAAAGAAAGAAAGAGAAAAGATTCACAATCTGATTTTTGGACTCAAAAAGGTTCAGTTTAAACAAGTAATCAAATATCGGTTATTGGAATATTGATTATAAAATAGTTGGGTGGGTACACTACAACCCGCGTGAAACGTTATCAAAAACATATGTGTATGTCATGACATTTTTATGTCATTTAATGTATTTATTCCTGTTTGATATTTGACAACATTGCACATTATGCTTGTAATGTAAATTATTATAAAAAAGCAATGTTTGATATTAATCGATAAACTGTATTTCAAGTATGTTTAGGATTGTTTTCCGGGAATTAGACCACTGTGCCAAAGCTTCTGACTGATTATTTTAACATACAAAATTTATATTTTTATCATTTAAGCTCTGCCTTTTTAGTAACGTTTAAATTTTGTTGCTAAAGTTCGAAGTTTTAAAAAAAAATTTTGTAAAACAGTTAAAATTATATAAAATATCCTCATCCACCCAAATTGTACTTACTGTCACAAAAAAATCTGTCAC
>NC_060949.1:4905688-4909926 GCF_022045245.1 Lucilia cuprina
TTGCTAAAGTTCGAAGTTTTAAAAAAAAATTTTGTAAAACAGTTAAAATTATATAAAATATCCTCATCCACCCAAATTGTACTTACTGTCACAAAAAAATCTGTCACAAACCTTCTTTGCAGACTGAGACAACGAAAGTCGTAAATAAGGAAAACAGATTTAGTAGCGATGTCGTGGGGCACGTCCATACCCTGAGATTGCCGGGCAGTTAAAAATAGCTTTAAAAATTAAAAAAAATATATATCAAAACGCCTTGATATCTTTAGCATGGAAGGGACCAACATATTTTCCATTTAGTGTTTCCAGTTGATATAACGACGTTCCAACTTTCCGTCGTACTCTACATTTTATATAGGGAGGTAAAAGTTTGGCGTTTATTCCTTTTTTGAATTCGCTAAGCTGTCTATTTTTTCTAAACACCTCTTGACCCTCTCGAAACTCTACATTACGACATCGAGTATTGTATGTCTTTGTCGCCTTATCATGTGCTACAGCCAGATTTTCACGAATTTTGTGGTGTAATTGAGATATTCTGACATCATTCGGTACGAAATTTCCCTGACTAACTTGTAATATATCCAACTTTTTCAGAATAGGATAGGCACTACCATGCTGAATCATGTTATAGCCAAATAAGCAAAAATAAGGTGAACATTTCAGTGCTACATGATAATCGGATCTCAAAATATTGGCTATTTTGGAAACGTATTTATCCCATACGTCTTGCTTTTCCTTAATATAAGTTCTCAACTTTACCAAAAATTCCCTATTTGTTCGCTCAGAGGCGTTTGCCTGGGGTAAGATTTAAGAAAATCTATCATCTGGTTTGAAACGAATTGTTTTCCGTTATCGGAGTGAATATATTGAGGCACACCGAATTTATGGAAAATATCTTTCTCAATGTAGTTTATAATTGAAGATGTAGTGGCTTTCTTTAAAGGCTTTAGAAATATATATTTAGAGAAATGATCGATTGCAACAAAGACCATATTGTTTCCAAACTTAGTCCTAGGATATGATCCCACCAAGTCCATATACAGGCGTTGGAAAGGCCTATCTGTTGTGACTTGTTGGCCCATAGGTGGTCTTAATACTTTGTTGGTTGGCTTGACTACCTTACAAATTTCGCAATTGGCTACAAAATCTCGGACATCCTTTCCCATTTTGGGCCAAAAGTATTTTTCCTGAATGCGTTTCAATGTTTTCGCAAACCCACCGTGGCAAGAGGCAATATTATGATTATTTTCTATTACGAATTGTCTTATTTCAGTAGGTAACTACAGACGCCATATATTAATGTCATCCTCAAATTCCCCCTTACGAAATTTCACCCTCTGATACACAAAATTATCTGAAATGCAAGTATCTGGAAAGTTTTCTTGGTATTGGTTTATCTTATCTCTAAGATCGTTATATTCTGGGGATGAAAACCATTCGGATTTTAAATCAATTTCGGAAGACAATGAAGGCCTTTCTATTTCCTCAATCTCTACCTTGAAAATTCTATTTCAAAATCATATGCCTGGAGTTTTAGACTCCATCTTCCTAATCTACCCGATAGGTCCTTTTGAGACATAAGCCATCGTAAACTACTATGGTCCGTTATTATTTTAAAAGGCAATCCCTCCACATATGCACGAAAACGTTTCAAACAAACAATGGCCGCGAGACATTCTAGCTCTGTCACGGTGTAATTTTTCTGCGATTTATTCAATTTCTGTGATACATAAGCAATTGGATGATCCTGACCGTCCAAATCTTTTTGTACTAGAACGCCACCAACCCCTACTCGAGACGCATAACATTGAATTATAAATGGCTTACTAAAATCAGGCTGAACCAAAACTGGTGCCGACGTTAAGGCCTCTTTTAGTTTCGAAAATGCCAATTCTGCTTCTGGTGTTATTATGAATTTACTAGACTTTCGTAATGTGTCTGTCAACGGAGCGGCCAGTTCTGCGTAGTTTGAAATAAACTGTCGGTACCAGCCGGTCATTCCGATAAAGCGTCGTACTTGCTTAGGTGATGATGGTAAGGGGAAGTTATTAATTGCCTCGATTTTCGCTTCATCTGTCCTCAATTTCATTTCCCGCTGGCAAAATCGACTCTTTTCCACATTTATTGTCAAATTTGCGCCTTTTAAACATTCCGCTACCTTCTTCAAAATATTAATGTGTCTTTTAAAATCAGAAGTACAAACTAATAAGTCGTCCAAATAAATGAATACATTCTCCCGGAGTTCACCAGGAATCACCTTATCCATTAGACGACTCATCCTCTGTGCGGCGTTACATAGCCCGAAAGGCATAACTGTAAATTGATACAGTGGCCGACCAGGTACTGTGAATGCCGTTTTTTCTTTCGAACCCTCATCTAAAGGTATTTGCCAAAAGGCATCTTTAAGGTCAATACCTGTTATGAAATGGGTGTCCTGAAGCCGACTTAAAAGACCATTAATGTGAGGTAGTGGATATGCATCCTTTTTCGTCTGTTCATTCAATTTACGTGAGTCTAAACAGAGTCAATTTTTGCCTGGTTTTATAACTAGACTTATAGGACTACAGTAAGGACTATTGCTTTCTTCGATAACACCTAAAGATAGCATACGGTCCAGTTCTGCAAATGCTTCTTTCTGACGAGGGGGCGATAAGGGGTAGTGCTTGATCTTAAATGGAAGAGAATCACCTGTATCTATTGTATGAATTTCCATTGTCGTTCGCCCCAAACCAAGTTTTGAAAACGAAGGGAACTCATCTATTACATTGGGAGGGATTTTCCAATAAGAACGAGTTACCCTCTAAGATTCCTCGTTCTTCTGGTTGTTTCCCGAATGCTTGGTGCACTCTAAAGTGGTAACATTTTTCTCTCCACACAAAAAGCAATCTTCGAAGGACAATAGTAAAATGAATGGCCTATAACATCGCAATTCCAACATCTATATTTAGATGTGTCTATTGGCTTTTTATTAGAGTTATTTTTAAAACGATAATTTACTGCTGCTACATCACCTAGTTCATTATCAGACTCTTGATCATTAGTGGTTTCAATTTCAGATACAAATTTCTTTTGCTTTAGCTTGTATTTTCTTTCCAGATATTTTTCGGCTTTTCTTCCTCTCTCTCTAAGATGATCCAAACCAAAAAGGTCATCTTTAAACAGTAAATTCACTAATGGTTCCCTGGAATTGTTAACTATTAATTCTATCATTTTCTCATCTGTCATTGGTTGACTTAAACGAGAATTCATGTTAATGAGAGCAGTGAAGAAATCGTCAAAACTTTCTTTAGCCATCTGGTGTCTTTCAATTATCTCAACAACTTTGTCGCAATCATTTTCCACTTTTGAAAATTCTTTAATTATAGCCCCTTTTAGTTGAGCATAAGTAGTTTGCGCAAATAAAGCCAGAACCACGATTCTGCCTTGCCTTTTAAGAAAATGTTGAAACTTCCTACTATCTGGTCTAAAGTGTAATTATATCGAGTTCCTAAAGTTTCAATTTTAAATAAAAATTCATTTACATCCTGCGTACCGTCATAAGTGATATTCCACTTATCAATCCTGATAGGTATTACATTATCAGAGCTTCTGTTTGAGCCTAAGGATTGACGAAGTGCAGGTTGTGAACCATTATTTACATTATTTGAATTTGGGGGCCTAAAAGGAGATCCATTTAAAACATTCGAGTTATTGTCGCTTTGGTTAGTGCTCTGGGTTCTATTTATATTATCAACAAGTGTTCTTTTTAAAATATTTATTTCGCGCAAAAATGCATTATGGTTTACCGTCATTACTCTTTCAAGCATTGCTTCGAGTCCTGCTAGATTTACATTACCGTCACCACCTGAAGATACAGCAGCATTAGTTTGCTGTTCAGAGTCAAATGGGGCGTGAGCCATATCTGCTGAACCTATTCTCTCAGACTCAATTGCGTAATTGGTATCTATCTGATTCGAATTATTGGAATTCAAACTAACATTTGCCAAGTTTGTATTTGATAAATTTGAACTGAATCCGATAAGATTTGAACTGCCTGAATTTGTCTCACTATCGTCCTTTGCAGAAACACTACTTTTATCATTAGAATTTTCCTCAGTTTCAACGGAAACTATATTGACTTTGGATCTAGCCCTCGTAGCTATTGGACTTCTCTCTGGATTCCTATTAGGGCCAGGACTTCTCCCTAGTCTTGGATGTGCAACAAAGGGATTTTGAAATTCTTCGTCCACAGTATAATTGAC
>NC_060949.1:4910026-4946216 GCF_022045245.1 Lucilia cuprina
TTGCTAAAGTTCGAAGTTTTAAAAAAAAATTTTGTAAAACAGTTAAAATTATATAAAATATCCTCATCCACCCAAATTGTACTTACTGTCACAAAAAAATCTGTCACAGTTTTTATAAATGTTTAATGTATTTTAAATGTATTTTAATTTTTATGTGGAGTATTGAAATATATTTATTTTTATTGATTGTAAAAGATAATATAATTAGAAAAAACTATAAACATTATTAGAAAGTATACACTGCGAATCACTTAATTAAGGAATTCAATTGTGTCAACTAAACTAAAATATCTTGTGAACTATATATTGGAGTATTACGAAATTATTAAATTTTTACTATTAGTTAAGTAAGCTGATTTTTGTTTTTTTTTCTAATGAAATTCAGTTTTTTTCTTTTTACCTATAATAAATAAGGGTTTTTTATACATCACTTAAATAATGTATTATTATATTAAAATTAAAACAAAATTGGACAGTAGAATGCTTATAAAACTTCCGAAAAATGAGATAGAAAAGTTTTAAAATCCAGTGAACTGAATGCCGCCTAAATAGCAGGAATAAGTAAGAAATGAACAGCCTATTATATGCTGCAGAAAGAAAGATTTAAAACTGCAGTAAAAATATGAAAGAATGTACCTACAAAAACGCAACAACACTTAGAAGATTGGAAAAAACTGAAGACATTCTTTGAATTCCTGAACGTACTCCGAAAATTTTGTAAAGAAAGCGGAGTAAATGAAAGTTTTTGCATAGTTTGTGGTATGTTAAAGTCATGTCAATTCACATTTTGTCGAAACCTTCAAAAGAAACCACTATTGATAAGAATCTTAAAGCTCAGGTCGTCCAATAGAAGAGACTGGGGCAGATTCGGCACTTTTTGTTTAGAGCTCTATATCTAAGTAGGTACTTATTCAATAGATATAAAAAATTTGTCGCTGGTTATTGTTCTAAGATAATGAATGATAAAAACTCGTACCAAAAACTTATGATAAATTAGTATTAGTTACATATTTTTAGAGGGTAGCTGTGGCATTTGATGGGGCACATTCGTCGCCCACATTCCCAAAGAGGATTATAAAGTAAAACTCCAAAGCACTTTCTTTAGTTTTTCTTTTTTTCCTATTAGTACTCAAAAAACATTATGATTTGACTTATTTTTGTAAGAAAATACATATTATTAAAGACTTTTTAATAGTGCTGTCTTAAAAGTTTAAAAATTTTATATACGAAATAATTACCAAATGGAATGAAATATTACAAAAACACCTGTAAAAATATTAAAACACTTATTAGCTAGAGGTGGCAAACTTTGCGGCAGTTATTTATTTTGATATTCGATACCTATACATCAAACCTAGTGATGTACAATGAGAGCTTTACATCAATAACGCCATTGCCGAAAGTACCCCAATGCGGGAGCTGCCCCAGTCTCCCCTATGCAACGAATACAATAACTTATAGGAATAAATTGTTCAATGTTGGTTTACGGGGTCAGATGGATACAGCTTTTATATCCAAGTCTTAATAAGGACAAAGAAATATATTTTCATAGTAAGGACACCAGAGAAGGTGGAGTTCTAGTGTCGGGTGCAATATCCCAATATAGAATTGTTAAATTTGCATTTGATACTAACAAAATCGATTGAAGCATAATACAAGAGCATATTAAGAGACGCGTTTTTACAATTTGAAAACTTATTTGGACCCATACTGTAGATCTACTAACAACCATAGATGGGCACTTTGCAGTACCTACTAGTTAAATTGCAGTAAAAATGGATACTGAAAAAGTATTCAGTATTCAGTAAATTTTACTGGTTACTGCAAAAAATTGCGGTAAATTTACTGGTTACTGCAAAAAAATTAAGTATTATACTGATTACTGAAATTGCGTACAATGTATTAATTTTCTAAAAATTATATTTTCAACATATTTTTGAATTTAATACATACTTATCATCACAGTAGATATAGTGAGATCAATTTTAATTTTTGGGATTGTAAACCTTTTCAGATGACAAAAACTTAGCTTAGAGTTAAGTTAATCTTATATAATTTTGTCGGTCAATAAAAAGTTTAAATTAATAGAAATTACTATATTATTTAAGAGATTAATACGATAAAAGTTGTATGAAAATTTATGCAAATCAGTCTTTACAGGACGGAATAAGATTGTCAGGAGCTTAAAATCTATAGATTTTATAGGATAGCTTCACTCAATGTAAGTTTGTTATTTCTTTTCTACTTATAATATAATTTTCCGACCCTATAAAGTATATATATTCTGGATCCTTATAGATAGCGGGGTCGATTAAGCCATGTCCTTCTGTATTTGGTTTTGTATGTTTGAATGCTGTTGGCTTCATTGAGTTTTTTTTTTCGTTTAGCGTTATGGTGAAGGGTATATAAGATTCGGCAAAGCTGCGTATAGCACTCTTAATCGATTTAAATTGCGAAATTCAGCAAATAAATATAATAATTCCTTATTCAAGTGATACATAAAAAATCCTTACTTTAAAATGGGTAAAAAAGGAATTAACTTTTACAATCAATACAAATAAATACATTTTAATAGTCTACGTTAAAATTAATATAAAGTGGTGGGAAAAAATAATAGAAACGACTTTATATAGTGGTGAAAACTAAATTTTATCAAAAAGTACCCGTTACAATTTGATAATTTGTATCTTAAATAAAAGGTTTTAGGTCTACTTTTCTATGATAAATGGAGTTTGTAAATTTTTTTGCTCCATCGTAATTTATTGGTATTTAAAAAATTGGAAAAATTGGCATTGGAAAAAGTAATAGAAATGATTCACACTGGGGACATAAGCTGAGATTTCTTAAACTGCGTTTTGTATTTATTTTTAAACATTTGATTTGTAAATGATATTCCCAATATCAAAATATACTGTTTCATCGGTTCTTTATGTTAACGTGTGTTTTTTTCAACGCCTGGTTGACCATATGAACTCTGACGGCTGAATTGGAGGCACGACTTTCAAATTTTCTTTAATAAAAAGTTAAAACAGTGAAAGAAATTGCTTAACATTGCTAAATTACTTAAAAATTAGTTCTTGAACAGATTTCGAGTCGAAGAAGTTTTGAATCCGCTTATAGATAACGATAATCCACCGATTTTTGGACCCGATTTTGAGCAATATTTCACATTTTGGCAATTCAACGTTCTTGATGGTTAAAAAGGGGCTTAAATATCAAAGTGTCTTGATGGACAGGTAAAATAATTTGAATTTAAAACTAAAATTTCAAGAATTGTAAAAATTTAAAAGTAAATTTTAAATAGGTATAGTACTGTTTGGCAATTAATACTAGTATAGACCCAATACGATCTATTGCATAAAATGAAACAGAATGCTTTTAAACGAGGGAAATAAAATATGTCTTTTTTCATTACCTTTTCTAAAATCTAATACGTTTATTTTATGAAAAAATTACAAAGAATATTCTTTCTGATGTTTTAATAAGGTGCATTTTATCGGAACTTACGTTACAGTAGACTACCTACAATTCAAACTGAATTTTAAAATTTTTTAGGTTTTGTGAACTTTTTGTGTTAAATTTGACTTAATTTAGCATTATTTCACAAGTCCAACAATATACTTTGACAAGAACATGACAAATTACAAAATAGCGAAATGTTGCCTGAAATTTGGTCCAAAAATCGATGGGTTGTCCTTATCTATAAGTAGGATAAAAACTTTTTATTTTCGAAATCTTCTCAAAAACAGTTTTTTTTTTGATAATTTAACCATTAGAAGACATTTATTTTACCATCTGAAATTCTTATTTAAAAAAACTTGAAAGTCGAAAGCTTCGAAAAATAAAATGTTAATATAAAAACTAAAGTAATAAGTATACTTTTATATGATATATATATATATATAATATATATATATATTATATATATATATATATATATATATATATATAATATATATATATATATATATATATATATATATATATATATATATATATATATATATATAAATATATATATAGTGAAAGCAGTTATTGCATCTAATTGGAGGTGGGGTGTAAGGACGCAAATATATTTTTTGATAACCCATATAGATATACTATGGAATTTCAATAGCAGCAAATTTAAGAATCAACAGTCCACTTTCTTTTAAAGTTTCATTTTCTTTACGTAAGATCTTTTTTACTTCTGTTACTTTTTGACTTGCCATATATAGTTGGATTTCTTCTTCGGGAACACCAAATAAGTCGGGAGAGTAAATTACTCCTTTTGAGTAGTTCAGGGATTTGTGTTCAGAAACTTGAATCTTTATGTTAGTATTCATGGCTGTAAGTATGATAAGTTTATTAGCCTGGAGGGAATTTTTTGTTTTTATCAATAATGTGCCATTGCGTAGTTTTTTGCATTCTCCCCCACATGTTGAAGGTTATTCTGGATTATTTCATTTTTTATTTGTTCACAAGTATCACAAAATTAAAGATGTTGGAAGCTGTTGTAAAATAAACACTTGTTTTCTTAACGAGTGATAAACAACGACTGAGGAGTCTTATATATGGATCTACAACAATAAAATTTTGATAAAAAATTTTCATATGCTATTTTCTTGATCGTAGTAAACTACATCCGATTCTGTTTTTTTTGAGGATATACAGCCGATTACAGGTTTTGAAATAAGAATAGTTTTCCGGTGGAAAATATAAGTGATGGAAGTATTATATACGGATCTACAACCGATTTTACGCTTTAGATGAAAATCTATTTTTGATAATAAATTAAATTGATTACAGATTTTTATTTTACGTAATCGTAAAGTTAGTTAAACATTATAGAGTTTTCAAATAAAAATAAATTTTTGAATAAAAATTTAACTAATTTATAATTAAATTAAAATTATAATTATAAAATTATAAATGTAAAAAAAGTAGACAGAAAAAAGTCATTGCATTTCATTAAGATCACTTCTGAAAAGGTGCATTTTTTAGGATTTGATGTATTAAACATTCTCTTGCTAACATTCCACGATAGAACTATTGTCATGCTAAATTTCATGAAGCATAAAATCCAGATTTTTTAATTTCTGAGGTTACACCTATTAATATGCCGGTTTAGTAGTTATGTAGTGAAAGAGTAAAAATTGTCTCACATATATATTAATAGGTGTAACCTCAGAAGTTAAAAAATACTCTATATTATATTGATTGGATGCTACGTATATTTTTATGTTCACTTTTAGAATACTAGCTATAACACCAAACATACAACTTTTTGATCTGGATTTTATGCTTCATGAAATTTAGCATGACAATAGTTCTATCGTGGAAGGTTAGGAAGAGAATGTTTAATACATAAAATCCTAAAAAATACACCTTTTCAGAAGTGATCTTAATGAAATGCAATGACTTTTTTCTGTCTACTTTTTTACATTTATAATTTTATAATTATAATTTTAATTTAATTATAAATTAGTTAAATTTTTATTCAAAATTTTTTTTTATTTGAAAACTCTATAATGTTTAACTAACTTTACGATTACGTAAAATAAAAATCTGTAATTAATTTAATTTATTATCAAAAATAGATTTTCATCTAAAGCGTAAAATCGGTTGTAGATCCGTATATAATACTTCCATCACTTATATTTTCCACCGGAAAACCATTCTTATTTCAAAACCTGTAATCGGCTGTATATCCTCAAAAAAATAAATATTTGAAAACAGAATCGGATGTAGTTTACTACGATCAAGGAAATAGCATATGAACATTTTTTATCAAAATTATATTGTTGTAGATCCATATATAAGACTCTTCAGTCGTTGATTATCACTCGTTAAGAAAACAAGTGTTTATTTTACAACAGCTTCCTACATCTTAAAAAAAAACGATATACAGTTATTTCAAATCTCTTTTGTTCTCTACTTCGCTTTAATTTTGTGATACTTGTGAACAAATAAAAAAAGAAATAATCCAGAGTAACCCAACAAATAATCCAAAATGATGAATGCAAAAATGAAAAATTATAACGGATTACAGTATAATTTTAGCAATAAACTTGCTATTAATTCTACTGGTCCTATCTACCTCATAATAAATCGTATAGAAAGTGAAAATAATTTTTCTAATGTCTCTCCATTCCTCATTAAAAAAGTCATCGACTCAACATGTGGGGGAGAAGTATCAGAATGCAAAAAACTACGCAATGACACATTATTGATAAAAACAAAAAATTCCCTCCAGGCTAATAAACATATCATACTTACAGCCATGAATACTAACATAAAGATTCAAGTTTCTGAACACAAATCCCTGAACTACTCAAAAGGAGTCATTTACTCTCCCGACTTATTTGGTGTTCCCGAAGAAGAAATTCTACTAAATATGGCAAGTCAAAAAGTAACAGAAGTAAAAAAGATCTTACTTAAAGAAAATAAAACTTTAAAAGAAACTGGACTGTTGATTCTTACATTTGTTGCTATTGAAATTCCAGAGTATATCTATATGGGTTATCAAAAAATATATTTGCGTCCTTACATCCCACCTCCAATTAGATGCAATAACTGCTTTCACTATGGTCACCTACAAAAAACATGTGAAAACAATAAGATATGCTACAATTGCGGCAACCCTAATCATATCAATGCCGACTCAAATGAAGTCTGTACCAATAGTTGTTGTTGTATTAATTGTTTGTTGTAAAACAAGTAGGAAAGTATAGTCGGGCATAGCCGACCATATAATACCCTACACCATGACTATATTTTATTATTTTTTTATAAAGAATCTTTTATGTTGAATATTACCATAATTCCAAAATATTTAAGCAAATATTAAGCAAAAATGTCTAAATGAGTCTTTATGTAGGTCATATATGCGCCGATCCTCGGTAAATTTGGAAAAGGATTTACCGAGGATCGGCGCCCACTACCCACTATAGTGGTGTAGGGTATAATAAAGAAATTCAAGCAATTAGAGTTCTCCAAAAAACTTCCTTAAGAAATGCTAAAAAAATCTACAATAGCAGACATAGAAAAGCAGAGTAGGAAGAGCGTTCAAATTGATTTCTTTCTCGAGTGATATTAATTCGAGTGAAATAAATTGTTTACTTTCTTGTGAATTTATCTTTTTTTCTCGTGACTTTTAAAAATAAATCTCACGAGTGATATTTAAATTTAAAGAGCGGAAAATAAATTTCTCTCATGAAACGAGTACAAAAGAGTATTTCATGAGTGTTATAATATTGTAAATCTTAAGAAAATGAAAATTAACTTTTTTATGTGTGAGTGTGTAAACATACATGTGCATTTATGTATATGCGTGTGTAAACTTTAAAGAGTTATGTAGATGTTCGTAAATTTTTAAAATGTGGTAAATTTCCAGAAATTTCATTATGATTTTATGGCTTTTTACGATCTTTGTGAACGTGTGCAAATGGAAATATCAATTGTTATTGTAATTGAAGTAAGAAATAGGACATACGATGTGTCAATTAGGTTTTTGCATTAAAAACATTTATTGATGCAATTTATTTTGTTTTTTTTCATAAAAATTTATAGGTCAATAATATTTTGAATTTTTTTTAATTTTTGTATTTTGTAAAAATAATAATATTGTATGTAAATAAAATTGCATTAACAAATTTTTAATATTAGTATTTTTTCTAATGTAACATCATAATTTCATCATATATGCAAGTTTTTGTTTTGCAAATAAACATTTTTATATTTTAAAACGTTTGTTTGTCGCCATAAACCCTTTTTCTCCGCACACACATCCATCTTTCACATACATATGTACGTACATCCTTCTTACTAAGTTTATTTTTTACCACCGCCATTAAACCGGTTTTCGTGCACACATTTTCTGTGTGTGAGTTTTATTCAAATTCCATTTATTTTGATATCTCTTGTGAGAGGAATTAAAAAAAACAATATACATATATAAATATTGCTCATGAAGTGAACATAAAAAATGAAGAGTTTAAAAAAAATAGATCTCGCGAGATTAAAAAAAAAATCTCGTGAAACTGAGTTGTTAAACGAGAGAAATAAATAAAATTGTATTCACGAGTGCAAAAAATGCCTACTCTGTAGAAAAGACAATTCTACATACTCAACCGTTGCCAACTCTAATACTCCTAAAATCGCTAGTGCTAAACTAATAACCTATGATGATTGCCTTCTAACAACTTCACAAAATTTATCAACTTATACTCCAGCATCAGGACCTTCTATCTGCAAAGTCATTCACAATAATAAAGATCAACTTGTCAATCTTACAACATCATATCAACAAAAATCTATAATAATCGACCATATCAAGCAAGCTTCTCCGTCTTCCTCCAACATCCAAAGGACCAGTGTGACCACAACAATTTTTCCACGGAACATTTCTACCAGATTAAATAATCAACTGAAATCCAAGTACAAAAATAATAATACTAAAATTATTCCTAACTTAAAACGCAATACTGCCAACATCAATTAAATCAGTGTAGTGGACTCTGGAACGCTGCTAGTTAAAGGCATATATCCTAGTTTTTTTTAGAACACTAACACCTACTCACATATACATATATTTTTCTATATTTTTGTTATTCTATTTATTATAATCTACATTTATTTATAATGGCAGTCAATATAATTTAATGGAATATTAATGGATATACCAACAACTACAATCAACTTCAATTAATTATAAAAAAATATAGTCCGAAAATAATTTCTCACATTTCCATTCTATTTCTAACTTACCAATTCCTTTAAATTACATATGCATTTTTGTTAACTCAGCGACCCACTCCTATGGTGGCGTTGCTCTTCTTATTCATAATTCTATTCAATATACCCCCATCTCCCTCCCTAATGATATTAACTCCATTGGAGCAATTATACAAGATGAAAATAAATTCACAATATTAAACTCATATATTCCTCCTTCAAAAATTTTAATTTTTCAACAATAAGAAACATGTATTATCAATTTGATAACAACATCCTCATCACTGGCGACTTTAACAGTTGGCATTCATTATGGGGATCTACTACAAATAATTTTAGAGGAGAGGTTATATAAGGCTACATTACCGAATCCAATATGGTTGTCTTTAACGACGGTTCTCCTACGCATTTCAGCACACGTCAATCATTTACAAACATTGATTTAACTTTCGGCTCACCTTATCTAAAATTCACTCCGAATGGAAAACCATTGATGACCTACATGGGAGTAATCACTTCCCTATATTAATTAAATTATTTATCCCTCCACAACTAAATTTATTATCGACAAAGCAGACTGGATCAAATTTGATGAGTTGACATTAAAATTTGACAAAGAACATCCTCTTAGCAATGACATCAACAAAGAAGCGTCCCACTTTCAAAAGATTATAATTCAGAGTGCCAACCTTTCTATTCCACAATTTAACCCAACCTTTAAGAAAAAAGTTCCATGGTGGAACAACCACTTAAATGAACTCGAAAAAGAGAAAAACAACTTTTGGCAAATTTTGAAAAAAACAATCAATAGTACTAACATCCTTAATTATAAAAAAGCTGCCGCTAAATTTAAAAGAGAATTAAAGTTATCTAAAAGCAAATCAATCTCTGATTTCACTTCTAATATTAATCCCCAATCTCCACCCAAAAAAATTTGGCAAAACATCAAAACTTTTTGTGGTCTAAATCTACCTCAATCCATCCACACAATAGTATCTCCATCAGACCCTAACTTATTTCTATCCAACAGTCCATTAATTGCTGATGAGTTTGACAAATTCTGGTCTTCACAATCACATGACAATAATTTTTCAGATACTTTCAAATACAACAAAAGTACCATTTTTAATACAGATCCCGTCTCCGTCTCCGATGACATGGCAAAAACTATAGATAATAATATAACTGTATTGGAACTAGAATTCGGCCTCAACAAAACGAAGGGAAAACACCTGGAATTGACAGAATATCATATCCTATGATAAAAAATCTGAACTATAACACTAAACAAAGACTTACTCGCCTTTACAATATAATTCTTTCCCACTTTATTCCCCATTTCTATAAAATTAGCACTATCTGTCCTATACTTAAACATAACTCCATAAAAACTCATATACAATCTTACAGACCTATCTCATTAAATATTTGTATTTACAAGCTGTTAGACAAAATAATAGCAAACAGGCTGTGGTGGTTTGTCACATCTAAAAACCTCATTTGCTCTCACCAACACCTTTACATCGATCATTTAGTAACTAAATCTCTATCACATAAAATACATTCCTCAATCATATCGTTAGACTTTTCAAAGGCTTTCGATAAAATCGGAATACACACCATTATTCACCAGCTAACGGAAAGGGGTATTGGTCCAAATATTTTAAGATATATCAGAAACTTCCTAACTAATAGACATATTAGAATAAAAGTCAATAACAGCTATTCTAAAACATATCCTTTATTTAACGGGGTACCTCAGGGCTCTCCCTCTCAGTTATTCTATTTTTAATTTCTTACGATAAATTAAGCAAATACTTTCTTTCTCTTAATGAATATAAATTCTGTGCATAAGCCGACGATTTCTATATAATAAAAAATCTTTCATCTAAGAAACATCAGACCATAAACATTAACCCATTGATTGATTTCATTAATGAGTGGTCAAATTATTCGGGAGCTGAATTATCTTTGGAAAAATCTAAACACCTGCACATTTGTAAAAAAAAACTTGTCATACCACAGTCTCTACTGGATCTTTCAATATAGAAAACATAGATTCCCTGAAAATATTAGGAATAATATTTAACAGGAAGTACAATTGGAAAGATCATATAAAACACATTGCAAGTGATTTAACAAGTAGATTAAATATAATAAAATGTATATAAAACAAAAAATTTAACTGCAAAATATATATTCTATTATATCGGCGGTAAAAGCTTTACTTTTATCGAAAATTCACTATGGCATTCATTTATATGGATGGTCTCCCACATCATCTTTCCGAAAAATCATAATAATAGTTAATTCGGCTATAAGAAATTCTCTTGGTGCGTTTAGAACCACACCGATTCAAAATATGCTGTTCGAAGCTAATATAGAGCCGCTTGAAATTACTAGAAATTTTAACACTTTCAAACTCTTGCGCAATATCATTGAAAACATTGACTCCCCTATCTATGAAATATACCTTAATATTTCCATAGAATCTATCTCAAACAAAACTCATTATATACTGGAAAAAATATTTCAATACGCCAGTGATAATAATCTTCCGACCAAGCCTAATGTAAATTCTGTTACTCCTACCAAACCTCCATGGCTTTTTCCAGTTAATTCTCTTAACTCGTCTTTAAGCGAACACCCAAAAGCTAATAATCCACCAGATATATATTGAAGGCTCTTTAAAGAAACAGGAAGTTCTTATGGAAATTACACATTCTTATATACTGACGGCTCTAAAGATTCTTACAATATTTCTTACAGCATAACAACCGTTATAAAAACTTCTATTCTTCCTCAATACACAACTATCTTTTCTGCCGAAATTATAGCCATATATGAAGCTCTTAAGCTCTCCATTAATTCGACTAATAAGACTTTGATATGCACTGACTCATTATCTTCTATCAATGCTATAAGCAATCCTCACAGTAAAAATTACTGTGCCAACTTTATAAGGAACCTTTTAATAAAACACTTTTCCAGAATAGTAATTGCTTGGATACCAGGACATTATTTAATTACCGGTAATGAATTTGCTGACTTATCGGCAAAACTGAGTCTCAAAGCACCTGTTTATTTAACTGAAAATCTCAATTCATCTGATATAGTTATTGCAGAACTGGAACAATATCCATCAAACATATCCTAATCCATTGTACTACATTTAATTCAATCCGAACTATATGTTCAACATGTATCCTGTTCGATTTCTTTCCAACCCTTCCATTTACAACATCAAAACTATTATTAATTTCTTATAAACAACTAATATTTATAAAGACATATAAAAACACAAACATACTATTTTCCATATATCCAATACTCACTATTAATCTACTAATTTTGCATATACTTATAAGTAAGACATTATATTAGAAATATATTATATATATAACTCTATTATATTATATGTAATTATTTACTATTTGTATTTACATTTCCTCTAGCTGAAGGCCTTAGTTGCCATTGCTTAGTAATAATAAGTTATCCTAATTTCTTATCTTAAGATAACTTATAAATAAATAAGACTCCGATCACTTATATTTTCCACCGGAAAACTATTTTTATTTTGAAACCTGTAATCTGCTGTGTATCAGAAAATAACTATTTTAAATTAGAATCGGATGTAGTTTCCTACGATCCTAAAATAGGGAAAATAATATATCACAAAATCTTTAAAAATAACTTTAACTTTAAATAAGTCTCAATTCGAGAAAACAATAAAGATGCGTAATCACTAATATTTTCCATACAAATCGAGTTTTATATCAAAAATTTAAAAATCTGTGATCAGTTAAATATACCATGAAAAAATTATCTTGATATAAATTTGGTTGCCATTTTTTAAATTTAGAAAATTATCCACCAAAAATTCTGCACAGCTTTTCAAATTAAATAATGATTTTGAATAACTCCATCACACATTTTACATTTATCATTAAAAAAAACTCCGAAATTTTTTAATTGGAGGAAGATTTAGATATTTTAATAAGTAAAATTATTTGGGTATGTTTTTTGTATATCTAACGATATTTGAAAGGTGGTGTCTAAATCCAGCCAAAACTTAAGTGTGGATGCATAAAAGCTAATGAATAAAAATAATACATTTAAACAGAGATTAAAATTACTAATATATTAGTAACCAAAATGCATATTTTCTCTTATGCATACGTATGCAATAATAAAAAAGAAATATATTTTATGAATATAATATATTTAATTGCTCGCATTCGAAATATTTTAAGTATTTTTGCTAAAAATATTTACTCATACAAGCTATTGCATATTGCAGCTTACAGACAAATATAAAATGTTTTTACAAGCAACTCCCTAACATATTTATAATACCCACATATATTTCATATTGATTGCTTATAATATAAAAATATTTTCCTACACATAGTATTCGAAGACAACAATATTGAAGCCATGCAAGCAGTAATATACGAACAAGAAATGTACGCAAGTAGAGCATATATGTGCCGACGAAAACACAAAACAAAACGATAGTCGCGACTGTGAGGTTACTATATTTTTACTATCAAAGTTAAATATTATTTACTATAGAAAATGGCTTATGGTCTAAAATTTAACATTTCATGTTGGACTTGAAAATTTATGCAGTGTCTCTCATAAGTATTCGAATTTAGGTATAATATGAAAAGAAACCAAATTTAATAACATATTTTTTATGCAAAATTAATAAATTAATTTGTTAAATTGTTTAGATTGTCCTTACCTTTAATATAACGCTTTTAAAAACTTTACAAATTCACATTTACTTAAATTAATTCAGCCTTACTTAAAAAAAAGTCCATAAAATTACCTCACAAAAGTATAGGAATTTTTTCTGTATTTCATATTATACGAAATATATATATTATACGAAACACAAAAATTAGAATCGAATGTTTTTTATACCCTTCACCTTCGTGAGAACGGTATATATAAGTTTGTCATTCCGTTTGTAATTTCTATAATATAATTTTCCGACCCTATAAAGTATATATATTCTTGATCCTTATAGATAGCGGAGTCGATTAAGCCATGTCCGTCTGTCTGTCCGTCTGTCTGTTGAAATCAGTTTTTAGAGGACCCCAGATATCGGCGAGATCCGAATCTTCAATAATTCTATTAGACATGCTTTCGAGAAGATCGCTATTTAAAATCAGCAAAATCGGTCGGTAAATAACGGAGATATGAGCAAAAATCCGACCCAACCTCTGAAAATTTCATCAAAAAATTGTTAAAAAAGCAACAAAAACACTGTACATAGAAATAGATGTACACGTGTGTGTGTAGATGTATTTGGTTTTATTCAGCTGTGTATTTGTTATATGTTTGGAATCCAAACATACAAAAAAATACACAGCAAAAAATATGATTTGCATTTTTTGTTAAAATAAAATAATTTTCACTTTTGTTTTGCAAATATATTTTTTAATGAATAGAAATAGTTATGAAGGAAGCTTTCTTATCTTCATCATTTAAAATTATTGTTGTGTTACAAGTATTCTTTTTATAATAGAAAATCTAAAATTTTAGTGAGTGTTGACTCACTTATGGTGCTCAGTGTATGTACAATGATATTCCCTTGCCATAAAATATAGTCAGTTTCCATAAATATCAAAACTTAACTATTTTCAAACTAAAATCGATACAATTACTTAGTAAGTTTTAGGCTTCTTATTACAATACTAACATAATTTTGATTAAAAAGCTATAATTTTGAGTCGAAAGAGAGACAGAAGCAAACAATAGAGGCTAGGCCGCAGAAAAATTATACAAATACGTCATGTTTAAGGTAACGGCTATAAGAAAATTGTTGAAATAATGATTTGGTGCATGAAAATTTTACAAAATGTTTGAACCAGAAAATATCAAGAAAAATAAGAAATAACAGCTTTTTTTGAGCAAGAAATATGGAGTCGTGTAAAAAAATTACGCTTTTGAGGACACAATAGTGAGAAGTATAATAATGGAATATTTACAGTCCAATCTTCAGTTGATCTAAAATAGAGTTCGTGTTTCAAACAATAAAAAATAACCCAATACCATTATGTATCCGCCATCATATTCAATGATATTAATGTCAAAGTACAGTTATACTGATCATTCAGAATTAAATTAATTCACTTTTTTACATCTGACCACCACTGTTGCTAGATTTGAAGATTTAATACCCTTTAGACGATTTTCATTGTCAAAAATAGTCTGTTGACTATTTCACTCCTAATTTACTATTTTATCTTTTATTTAAAAGAAAATCGAAACATACTTAAAATATTCTATGAATAAAATTCACAAATGTTAATAAAATTCTCAATAAATATATTTAACAAAATCAATATGTTAAAAATATGGCACAAAAAATGACCCAAAAGATAAAAAGGGTTCATTATTATAGAAAATAAAAAGGTTCTTACTTAACAATCTACATAACATAATTTGGAGTTTCTAAGTTCAATATTAAAAAAGTACCCCTTGGAAACGAAAAAAAATACCAAAATGTTCGCTTTTATATGTTCTCACCTAATTCAGACTCTACATACTGAATTTAATATTTCTAGGTTCAATATTATAGAAAATTCAAAAAGAACCTTTTAAAAAACAAAAAAGTACCAAAAAGTTCACTTTTTCCGGTTCTCACCTAATTCAGACTCTACACACTTAATTTTATGTTTCTAGGTTCAATATTATAGAAAATTCAAAAATTACCTTTGGTGTGTTCTCGTCTAAACCTGAGTATGTAGAATTCTTAATTTCATGTTTCTAAGTGTATTATTATAGAAAACTCAAAAAGTACCTTTTAAAAAACAAAAAAGAATCAACAAGTTCCTTTTTATGGGTTCTCATCTAATTCCGAATCTACATACTTAATTATATGTTCCTAGGTTCAATATTCTGTTTGAGCATGAAAAAAAATCTAAATTTTTGATAAAATTTTCAGAGGATGTTTCGAATTTTTGCTAGTATCTCCGTTATTTATGGAAAGATTTTACTGATTTTAAATAGCTATCTTCCGCCTAATAGAATTATTTAAGATTTGGATCTCGTCGATATTTAAGGGGCCTCTAAAAACTGATTTCAACAAACATGCAGACAGAAGGACATCGACTACGCTATCTATAAGAATCCAGAATATAATACTCTATAGGGTCGGAATAATATATTAAATACAAACAAATGACCAACTTTTATATAGGGTAATTCCGCAGACATTTCGACCTTTTCAAATTTTGATACCTTTCGATTTATTTATAACTCGAAACTTGCGAAAATTACGGTTTATTTAGATCCTTATCTCATTCGGTTCATATTTTATGGGTGTCTAAAGTAGGGCATCTCGGGTACTTTTGTTCAAAATTAGAAATGTTGATGACTGGAACTGGTTATCCGATTTTAACAAATGATGTTTCGTTTGACTGGTCTTGGATTACACGTTTTTACATTTCATTAAAATTACAAGTCCTGGCGCAAGGACAATATAGTGGAAAATGTATTTAAAATGTTTTCAATTATATGAGAGTAGATTGTGGGTTATTGTACAATAATTTTTATGCGAATAATGTAAGTTTGAAATTTAAGACTAACACAAATTTTTTCCAAGTGCTTTTTAAAACAATTTTTATACCCTACACCACTTTAGTGGGGAGGGTATATTGGGTTTGTGCTGATGTTTGTAACGCACAATAATATTGGTCCTATACCCACCTTAAAGTATACCAATCGGCTCAGAATCATTTTCTGAGTTGATTTAGCTATGTCCGTCCGTATGTCCGTCCGTCCATGTAAACCTAGTAATCAAACAACAGGTCGCAATTTTGAAGATATTATAATGAAATTTGGTACATGATCTTCTATTGTCTTCTATTGGGACGAAGCCTATTGAAAATGGTTAAGATCGGTCCATTATTTCACCTAGCCCCCATACAACTGAACCCCCCAATAGGGCTTGTAATCCTTGTAATCAAACTACAGGTCGCAATTTTGGAGATAATTCAATGAAATTTGGCACATGATCTTTTATGGTACCGTAGACGAAGCTTATTGAAAATGGTTACCATCGGTCCATTATTTCACCTAGCCCCCATACAACTGAACCCGCCGAATAGGGCTTTTGAGTTCATAATTATGTTTAATATACTCATATCTCGACAAAAAGCTGCAATAACCAAGTTGTATACAAGATTTGATGACCCCCACGAATTCCATAATAATAGATTCTTATATGACCCTAGCCCCTATGAAAAGCCCCCATCAAAATTTCACTTAAATGTCCACAATTTTATTCAACAATAAACGGCTTAAGTATATATATCTAAGGCAAGGTACAATACAACTTAAATGCTTTATTATGGCAACTAAATCTCATTATATTTTTGTCAAAGGTCGGCCTCGCCCGACTATTTTACTCTTGCTTGTATACTGTTAAGAACAACAACAACGTATTGCTATTGCTAAGTGCATATAAGTGTATAGAAAACACACTGTCTATAGCTAAGCGCATTTACAAAAACAAAAGAGTACCAAGCGCATAGGGCTTGGGCACCCTTGGTTTGGATGTTCTTGGCGTCATTGCGTTGTTATTTTTGTTTTTGTTTTTCTGTGTTTTTCGTTATGTATGTTTAGATGTCTGTTGGTTTAGATGCCTTGTGTATTTTGTGTTTTATTTCGTTTAGCGTTGTTGTTGTTCTTTTTGTTTAGCTTTTGATGTAATAATAATGTAGTCGGGAAAAAATTTAAAATTTATAAAAGACGCCACGTCAGAAACACTTCTGGACGATTGTCAGACGATAACGCACATTTTACAAAAACAAAATACATTGATTTCGAATTTTCGTCTTCTAGAAATACACTTTTAAGTTACTTCCGGCTGATAGTTAGAAGAGTGCATCCATTTTGCTTAAACAAAAAAACATGACTGTTAAACTTTTTTCATCTGGAAGTATACGTTTTAGTGACTTCTGTATGAGAGTTGGATGAGAATACACATTTTACAATTACAAAATACATTGTTACCTAATTTGTATCTTCTTGATTTGTATGTTTATGTCACTTCTGGAAGACATTTTGAAGAGTGTTCACATTAATGTTGTATTTTATTCATCTGGAAGTGTGGATTTTAGTCACTTCTGGACGATTGTCCGACGAGAGCACACATTTTACAAAAACAAAATACATTGATTTCTAGTTTTCGCCGTCTGAAAGTGTAGTTTTAGGTTACTTCCGGATGAAAGTAAGAAGAGTACAAAAACAAAAAAATATAAATAGTCCATTTTTTAGCGTGAACGCGAAAAAAATAAAAATAAATAATGCAGAAATTTTGCTAAGTTCAGTGATGTTTTGTGTTTTGTCCAGTCATGTTTAGTTTTAATTATTCATTGTTAAACTTAAATGAGTTATTGAATTTAAAGTTCATAGAAAAATAGTGTAATTAATATAATGTGAATCTTAAGTAATAAAAAACAATATGACAGTGTTGTGTTAAAAGTCAACTGTTAATAAACATTTAATAAGTTTTTGTTAATTGGCGAAGTTTATTAAATATACCAAAAAGTAATTATCTTCAAGGATTATATAAATTAAATTAAAAAGTAAGTTGTTAATTTTACATTAAAATACTATTTTAGGAATAAGTTAACAACTCTAAACGGCTTCCATTTCCAATATTTTTAAACGAAGTCTAATATCTTAATTGGTTTAGGAGTTATAAGCATTTAAAAACTTTTTCAAGTTGTACGTTTCGTCTTTCATTTGATGAACATTGCATTTTTAACCTATTTAGATTTATTTGAGTTAAATCTTATATTTCAATATTTTTTAAACTTTTAGCGCGTTTAGGTCCTGTTTCTAGATTACGTATGATCACTTTGAGCTAAAATTTTATTTGTATTTCATTATCGTAACAAAAACAAAATACATTAAAATTTTTTACTTAAAGTATCCAAACGCTATCTGGAATCATTATATTGAAATTAATATTACTGTTTTATACATAAATTATTTTTTGACTTGGGTCACTCGACACGAAATTGCCCATATAAGATATTTAATATTGAAATCAGATATTTTTAAACCCACCTTTTTAAAATAAATACAATTTTATTAATTATACCCTCCACCACCATCAGTGGTGATAGAGGGTATATATAACTTTGTCATTCCGTGTGTAACACCAAGAAATACTCATCTGAGACCCAACAAAGTATATATATTCCGTTCCCAAGATATTAAACCTAAGTAGATAGTTTTTGAACGTGTATAACTCCTTAATTAGAAGAGAGCAAAATAGTATTGCAGTATTAGTGTTAGTGACTGTAAATAATTTTAAATCCATGCCTCGTAATTTCCAATCTTTATAGATGGTTTAATTCCAAGTTATTTAAAAAATGTTCATGAAAGGTAATGTTTTTATTGATTAAAAACAATAAATTAATTAATTAAATTTTAATTATTTTATTTTTTAGAAAGTAGTAGCTAATAATGTACCCCCTATTAAAATACTTCTAACCGAATTAAAATATAAAAAAGGGATCTGGTAAGTTATATATGTCTTATTTCATCACGCGGTTCCATTAAAAATGTCGATTATTTGCAGAAAATGTAAAAAATGGATCTGACAGTTTAAATTTTAAATTGGACATAAGTGAAGGATTAATGCGTTCCAAAATATAACTCTTACAATTTGAAGGATTGATCATAAAATTTATGAAGAATTACAAAAATATTTTAGAGTCCAACGTTTTACAATTTTTGGAAGTATACCAGTCAGCAGTTGGAATATTAATACAGATTTCCTGAAAATTATCTTATTATAAGGTAATTATTCTAAATTTTTGATACATATGTACATTAGACCGACTCACTCTGTATGGAAAGCAAAAACGTGTTTTTGTTACCCCTCTCAAAATGTTCCTTGCTTTGTTTTAGATGATTCCCAAAATATTTTAAAATGTTCGTGAGCTGAACCAAATTAAAAAAGGTATTTTGGAATTATTTTTTTTAATTTTTGTTTGTTTTGAAACAAAATATCCAATACGGGGTATCGTTTAAAAGGTATTTTAATGTCGCGTCCAATGATGTATTAATCATAAATACCGTTTGCTTATAATTGTCATATTCCAAAATATTTAAAATTGTTAGGTTTTTCACTAAGAAAAATAAAATGTATGCACAATTTTGCTAATTTTGCGCACCACTAGACTTGGCTTCAAAAAAACTTTGAACTGATACCACATACTATATATATTGTTTAAGAAATACTGTATAATTTAAAACAAAATAACTAAAAAGGGACTTTTTTGCAACCGGTTCAGCTCACGAACGGCCATCGAGAGACTAGAAATATTTTAGGAACCATTAAAAAACATAACAAAGATTTTTTGAAGCTGGGTTAAAATATTTAATTTAACATGAAGAATCGTGTTCCCATACGATATTTTCTTTAAAACTGTCCAACTCACGAATGGACAACACTTAACCGAAAATATTTTGGGTAACATCATATTACATAAGAGCGAATATTATGAGGGGGTAACTCAAGCACCATTTTTTTGTGAGTCGGTCTAATGTACATATATTACTTTTTTTGTTAAATCAATTATTTTTTCTCTATTTTAATTTTAATTATTTCAATAAAAACTATAAAATTTCATTTTATTTAGATTTATTTTTATAGATTTTATTTTGGTAAGTATACAAATAGAAGAAGAGAAAACTCATCTTCTGGAAGACGAGAATACTCATCTTCTAGAAGAAGAGAAAACTCATCTTCTAGAAGACGAGAATACTCTTCTTCTAGAAGAAGAGAAAACTCTTCTTCTAGAAGAAGAGAAAATTCATCTTCTAGAAGATAAGATAAGAACACTTCTAGATGATACTAAGTAGTCACTTCAAAAAGTGACTTCTTAGTTACATCTAGTACATCAGTCAAGCGCAGAAAGAGAAACTGTTATTGTAGTGGTAAGAAAATAGCAAAAAACACTTAGAAAAAAGATTTCCTAGTTACGCTTGCTATGATCAAAGAGTCTTTGGCAATACCTTACTTCCAAGAGTCATCTAGAAGTTTCTTCTGCGGGTCTTCCAGAAGTATCTTCCACGATACTCTTAGACGTTCCCCAGCTCGGCATCAGTTCTTCCCGACTGGTGACAAGAATTCTTATACTTCCGCAACATCGCTGGCGAGCTTTTAGCACGTTTGGAAGTTTCACACGGGTAACTTCCGCAATAGAAAATGTTTGTAGGGTTACATTAAAAAGTGTATGCTTATGTATGTACATCAGTCAAGCGCAGAAAGAGAAACTGTTATTGTAGTGGTAAGAAAATACCAAAAAACACTTAGAAAAAAGATTTCCTAGTTACGCTTGCTATGATCAAATTTTATAAGAAGTAAAATTGTAAATTTTACAGATGAAGCATATTTAAAGAAGAGAAAAATGTTTATTTCAAACCAAGATTAAAGCTTTTAATGTAAAATGTTTAAAAAAGTATTAAAAATATTGTTTTTATGTATTTTTAATATTATGCATTCCTGAAAAGTTTTTGGAGTGTACGAGTTTTTTGCAAGTTATTCTCTTGTTTGAAAATATTGTTGTTTTTACAAATTTTTGCAATTTTTACGCTCTTGCTGTGAGTTTTATTTATGATCGGGTTGTGTACGTGTGAATTGCCGAAAATCTTCGTAATTAGAACAATATGAACGCGCAACGCTGCTCCTGATACAATCAACACGAATTTATAAATTAATAACGTTTAATATCTAAATGTAATTGTCATTACATGTAAAAACTTGTTTGTAGTTTTTGCATCCTCATCCTTTAAGTATGTATATATTTTTTTCTAATTATATTACCTTTTACAATCAATACAAATACATACATTTTAATACTCCACATAAAAATTAAACATTAATAAAATATAGAGTGAATTAATTAAGTAATTTGCCTATGTAAAATTTTATAAATTTTAAGAAAAAACTTTATCTGAACAATTATTTTTAGCAAAATAAAGCAATTTGTTTGTTGTATTTTTTAAAGAATATCTTATATTTTAATTTTCTACCATAAAATGTAAAATCGTTATATTAATTAAGGAGATTTTTGATAAAATGTGAACGTATTGTTAATTTTTTAAATACTGCTGCATTATTTTATTAAATTTAATATTTTTATTACTCCTATATATTAGAATAACATTTTTTAGATATTTTAGTAGTGGAACGACTAAATTTTAGACATTTCTTAACCGATTTATTATCCTATATACCTATCAGAATTTATCAATATTTGACTTAACATAAAATCTATCGTTTTTTTCTTTAATTTCGAAAAAATAAGTATTTTTGAAATAGATATATGATATATTAGATAATCAAAGGATTTGGACCTAGAAAAAAGTTTTGTGGGGTATAATCTATATATTATAACAAAAATAATCCGGGTTTTTGGTAATTTTGTATTGATAAACAAAAACTACATTACGGAAACTCCATCTATTTGGGGAGTATTGTGTAAATTTTATTAAGAATTGTATAATATTGATTCTTATTCAATAAATCTAACACTATGTACCATCCTAGCCACTCTAAGTATGGGGACATCACCATATACCACTATAGAACTATTAAATGCTAAAATCTTGATTTTCAACCTCATATTTTAAATTCTTTATTTTATGAATAAGATGCAGTAGCGTATTTGGATCTTGATAGTTATTCTTGATTTGGGTTCTAAATATATATAAGTATATGTATTAGGTGAAAAATATTGCTTTTGTTGACGTTACGGTAAGATAACCACCTCTATTTTAAAATATCTAAATTAGGTATTTTTCCTGTACTACACGACAGTTCACTTTACATTGGTTCCAAGCAACCTAAGGTATGTTTAGAGGTATAAATTTAAACATAGTGTTCCTTCTAGTTCGTATATAGATTTTGAAAAAGATAAATCAGGATAATTAATTTTCCTTGGATACAAGTCGGCTCCCTTTGGCAGTTAAAGATTTTGAAAGAGCACTCAGTGCGTTTTTTTCTAATAATTCCTTAGATCATTTCATCTATTACTCTATTTTATATTTTTTGATGTTATTGATTAAACATTTCAAAATTATATTTTATTGATTTACACTTGTTATAGAAATCTAAACTAATTTTTATACCCACCATCAAAAAAGATGTGGGGTATATTACATATATTCTGGGACCTCGTAAGATTCTAAGACGATCTAGCCATGTCCGTCCGTCTGTCTGTTGTTGGCACGATAGCGTCCACAAAATAAGAGATATTGAGATGAAATTTTCCCAAAATATATTTTATTGATCAGAAATGTTTGGTATTGAAAATGGGCAAAATCGGTCAACGATTTCACATAGCCCCCATACAAATGTACCCCCCGGAATATTGTATAAATAACTTCAAATTCACAAATTCGTTGTTTATGAAGCAAATACCACAAAATTTCGCATAGGTCAGTTTTTTGACGTCTGCATTATGGCGGACATAGGACCATAATTGGCCCTACCCCCCATATAAGGTCCCCTTTAGAAAATGACTAAATAGCTGATTGCTGGCTTAAAAATTGGAATATAGCGATGAAATTCGACACACATAAGTTTCATGCAAGTCAATATCTCTCAACCAAATTTTATGTATATCGGTCCATAATTGACCCTACCCCCCATATAAGGTCCCCTTCAGAAAATGACTTTAACGCTCATTACTCTCTTAAAAATACAAGTACAGCGATGAAATTTGACATAGGTAAGTTTTTTACTAGCCAAAACCACTTTATGCAATTTTATGCGGATCGGTCCATAATTGACCCTACCCCCCATATAAGGTCCCCTTCAGAAAATGACTTTAACGCTCATTACTCGCTTAAAAATGGGAATATAGCGATGAAATTCGACACACATAAGTTTTATGCAAGCCAATATCTCTCAACCAAATTTTATGTATATCGGTCCATAATTGACCCTACCCCCCATATAAGGTCCCCTTCAGAAAATGACTTTAACGCTCATTACTGGCATAAAAATGGGAATATAGCGATGAAATTTGACATAAGTAAGTTTCTTACTAGCAAAAACCTTTCTATGAAATTTTATGTGGATCGGTCCATAATTGACCCTACCCCCATATAAGATCCACTTCAGAAAATGACTTTTACTGGCTTAAAAATGGGAATATAGCGATGAAATTCGAATCACATAAGTTTCATGCAACCAAATTTATGTATATCGGTCAATTATTGACCCTACCTCCCATATAAGGTCCCCTTCAGAAAATGAGTTTAACGCTCATTAATCTCTTAAAAATAAAAGTATAGCGATGATATATGACATAAGTAAGTTTCTCACTAGCCAAAACCTCTCCTACTAGCCAAAACCTCTCTATGAATTTTATGTGGATCGGTCCATAATTGACCCTACCCTCATATAAAGTCCCCTTCAGAAAATTACTTTAACGCTCATTACTGGCTTAAAAATGGGAATATAGCGATGAAATTCGACACACATAAGTTTCATGCAAGCCAATATCTCTCAATCAAATTTTATGTATATCGGTCCATAATTGGCCCTACCCCCCATATAAGGTCCCCTTCAGAAAATGACTTTAACGCTCATTACTGGCTTAAAAATACAAGTATTTCGATGAAATTTGACATAAGTAAGTTTCTTACGCCAAAACTTCTCTATGAAATTTTATGTGGATCATAATTGACCACCCATGTAAGGTCCATTAAGCTCACTACTGGCTTAAACAAACGAATATAGCGATGAAATTTGATATAAGTAAGTGTCTTACAGGCCAAAAAATCTTTATGAAATTTTATGTGGATCGGTCCATAATTGACCCTACCCCCATAAAAAGTCTTCCCATAAACTTTCTTTAATGCTTATTACTGGCTCAAAAATATGATTACAACAATGAAATTACACGGAAGTAAGATTTATACAAGTCGAGATTTACCAAATTTTATGTGGATCGGTCCATAGTTGACCCTTCCCCCCACATAAGGCCCCCTTCAGAAAACGACTTTAGCGTTAATTATGGGCGTAAATATAGTGAATATAGCGTAGAAATTTGACATAAGTATATATCTTAGGAACCAAAACCTCTATATCAAATTTTAATTGAATCGGTCTATTATTGACCCTAGCGCCCATATAAGGTCCCCTACGTGTAAGCTAATATCTCTATTCCTTCTATAGCAACCGAAATCTCTCTATCAAATTTTATGAGGATCAGTCCATAATAACACCACCCCATATAAATTCCGCCCCAGAAAATGACGCGAAAAATATGAATACCGCAAGGCAACTCGACATAAAACAATTTTGATTTAAAATCTCTCTACCATATTTTATGACTTTAATGCTCCTTAATAGCTTCAAAATACAATTAGATCGATGAAATTTTAAACAAATAAGGAACTGAAATCTTCCTACAGACTTTTATGAGAATTGGTACATATATGTATAAATAACCCTACTCCCTATAAAAATTAGCACTGTCAATAGTAAAACCCCCATTAATGGACCTCTTTCAAATGTTACCCTGATGTTCTCATTAATATCGATATATAATAATAAAATATTCAAAATATCAAAGTTCGTTTATATGGCAGTGATTTGATGGTGGGTATAAAAGATTCGGCATAGCCGAATATAACACTCTTACTTGTTACAAGTTAATAATTTGTATGCGGAACATACATATGATGGTAATAAAGCCTGTATAGTTCCAACACAAGTGATTTAGATAAGATTGTATGCAAGACAATATATTCGAACATAGAAGATCACATAACAACTTACAACTAATGCATAAACTTTCATATTTAACATTTTATTTATTTATTATGATAAATTATCTATGCTGAGTTTACATTCATTACAATATGTACTATATTAGACTGTCTCACTCTGTTTTTGTTTAACGATGATTCCCAAATTTTAAAGTCTACCAAAAGCCGTTCGTGAGCTGGAACAAATTTCAAAAAATTAATTCTTTTTCTCACGTTTACTAAGTTAAGGAAGTCTGCTCTTGAGCATTTTTCTTTATTGTATTAAAAAATTTTGTTGCAAATTTTTAGAACTTTATCGTCAAAGACACTTTAATAGTATGAAACTTAAAAAACGTAAAAACAAATATGCCATTTCCACCCACCAGATTGACTTAAAAAGCTAAAAAATGGGACAGTACCTGGCTGCACACAGATATTAAAGAATGTTTTTTGATGTTAGGAAGATAAGAAATATAAGAAAATTAAATTTTTAAGACAAAAAAAAATTTCATTTTATAAGTGTTTTTAATGTTCAAAATAATGTTCTTTTGTAATCGAATAACATTTCTGCATAATGGAATCATAATGTATCAAAAATTTTTTAAAATATGTATTTTGCTTTTACTTTTGTTAAGATTTTGTAAAATTTGTATGTGCTTCACAGCGTATGAGAAATATTTTGAACTAACAAAATGTTAATTTTCAATTATGGACCGATCCACATACAATTTGGTATTTTTGTCAAATTTTATTGCTATACTTCGTATTTTCTGAAGGGGACATTGCATGGGCGCTAGGATCAATTATATAGGGGGTAGGGTCAATTATGAGCCGATCCTAGAAAAAATTTTAGAGAGGTTTGGTTCGTAAGAATCTTATGTTTGTCGCTTTTACTCATATTTTTAGCGTTAAGTATTTCATGAAGAGACCTTGTATGGGCGTTAAGGCCAATTAATGACTGATCTACACTTAATTATACCCTACACCACTTTAGTGGGGAGGGTATATTGGGTTTGTGCTGATGTTTGAAACATACAAAAATATTCGTCCTACACCCACCTTAAAGTATACCAATCGGCTTAGAATCATTTTCTGAGTCGATTAACTTATGTCCGTCCGTCCGTCTGGCTGGCTGTCCATGTAAACCTTGTGCGCAAGGTACAGGCCTCAATTTTCAAGATAATTGGATGAAATTTGGCACATACACTTATCATTGCCCAAGGACGAAGCCTATTGAAAACGGTCCATTATTTCGACTAGCCCCCATACAAAGCGATTTTCTATTATTTGAGAAATTACATGCAATTGAAACATTCATGTAAACATTTTGGGTATTAAATTAACGGACTACTATGGGGGCTTGGAGCCCGCATATGAATAAAATAGAAAAATTCGTATATCTGAGAATCTATTAGAGCTAGAATCTTTAAATTTTATTCAAATAACTTCGACGTTCATGTGAACATTTAGAAAATAACGGGCGGATTCTCAATGGGGGATAATTCCAATTTTTAGATAATTCAAATTTGTCATAGATATAAATTGGAGAACTTACAATAATTTTCTTGGCATCTCTCATTGTGGTTAAAATTTTCAAAATCTTTAAGTGGGTAGAACAAAAAAATATTGTATATCGCAAGGCATAAGAATATAAATTATTTTTCAAGAATACAAGAATGTATTAAATTTTAGCAAGTAAGATATAAATAGATCATTAATAAATTATTTTAGAATTTAAATGAATACTTTAGTAAGTAAATAAATAATTTTTTTGATTATTATGTATTTATTTTGGTTGGGGTAGCGAAGCACACCGTAAATTTATAATATTTAAAACCAAAATATGAACATCAGTAAGTCTTTTTGATGAGGGTCTTTAATTAGCAATTGGGTCAATTATCACTTAATTCCGAATCATTCCGAATTCCGAAACATGATCATATTATGATCCAGGGTGATCAAAATTTCGTTTTAAATATGTATCGAAATTAAAATAAATTTTATCGAATCAGTAAAATTACAGTTTCTAAAAAAAATATATTATATAAAGATACTTAACAGAATTCGCAAATTTCAATTTGCTGATTATGAAATTTTGGCTAATAAAAAAATTTAAGTTTAATTTCATAAAAATACTAGTATTTTTAAGCCTGTTATGAAAGTTAGTCATTTTTTAAAGCGAACCTTATATGGAGGCCTTGTCCAAATGTAAACCGATTTTGTCCAATTTGAATGCCAATCAATCTGCAACAATAGTTTAGGTCTTTTTGTTTTAAGAGACTGACAGACATGTCTAGATCGTTTGAGAATAAGAATCTAGAAAATTTCAATGTTACAAATGAGATCAAATATTTATAGTCGAAACTAGATAATTCAAATTAAATGTTTCACTTTTCTTAGCTTTTTAATCACTTTCTGGTTAACTGTTTTTCCAATCAGCCGAAAAAAACGAACAGTTACTTATGAATATCGGAAATTTATTGTGATATGATAAATAAACATTTTATAAAATGTTCGGCGTTCGGTCAAAATTTCTTTTTAACGAATTCCGAACCCGTACCCGAACGTTCGGTCGTATACTAGTAAATTTTATATATTTCAGCCTATCAATAGACAACATAAATACAACAAAAGACATGAAATAACGTAAAAACGAAAATTACCAACAAAAACTAATTCACTAATAAAATAAAAACGGCAACAAAAAAAAAAAACAAGTAAGAAGTTATAGTCGGGCGACGCCCTACCCTACACCTGATACTGTTTAATAAAACTGTGGATATTTAAGTAAAATTTTGATGGGGGCTTTTTAGAGGGGCAAGGGTCAAATGAGGCCCTATAATTATAAAGTTCATCAGGGTCATCAAGACTAGTATAGAACTTGGTTTTGCAGGTTTTTGTCGAGATATAAGTATATTATACCTTAAAGTATACCAATCGGCTTAGAATCATTTTCTGAATCGATTTAGCTATCCCCTTCTTTGTTACGAAAATGAAAATTATTTAAAAAATTAAAGTTGCATGAATATATGACAAAAACAATTTCAACAAGTTAGAGTGCTATATTCGGCTGTGCCGAATCTTAAATACCCTCCACCAGATACTTCTTTGTTATTTTTTTCTAATTGATCAAATATTTGTAGAAATCAGTTTTCTCATGTCTTTAATAGAAAAAATCCCAAAAGTTAAATCTATTACAATTCCAAGATTTATTGAACATTATAAATTTAGTAATTTGCATGTATGCATGTGTGTGAAAGATTTAGAGATTTTCAACACATTGTTCAACACAAATTGACAATGCTCTTTAAATACGGTTAAAGCGCTTTTGGGGCTGGACCTAGTATAGGAGAAATAGAATTTTTGTATATGTATCATTATGTATCAATAGCTTTATTTGGTAATAAGTGCGTTTAAAGATTTTCGTAAAACGACTTTGTATGGGAGCTATGTCCAATTATGTATATAAAGACAAAATTTCAGAATTCTGTATCTATATCATTACTTGGTAAAAAATTGTATGGGAGCTATGACCAGTTATGGACCGATGGAAAAAAATTTATTAGTAATATTTTTGTGTATATGAGCAATACTTGTACCAAATTTAATATCGATATCTTAATTTAGTAATGAGTTATACGCGTTTAACTGATTTTCGCGAGGGGACCTTGTATGGGAGCTATGACCAATTATGGACCGATCCAAAGAAACTTTCATTGTAATATTTCTGTATATAAGAGCAGTACTTGTACCAAATTTAATATCGATATCTTAATTTAGTAATGAGTTATGTGCGTTAAAGCGATTTTCGGGATGGGTCCTTGTATGGGAGCTATGACCAAATATGGACCGATGGAAAAATTTTTTCCTTGATATGAATTTTATTGACATAAAACTTTAAATTGTAAAATTTTGTGAAGATATCGATTTTGTAACGGAAGTTATTAACAATAAACACATTTTCCGGGAATATGTACGTTTGTATGGGAGGTATATGAAATTATGAACAGATTTTTCCGATTTTTAACAATGTTGATTCTGGCACCAATAGATGTATCTCTGATAAAATTCATCAATTTATCTGAAGAAGTTTTTGTAAAAAATACAAATAAATATGTGAAAAATCGCCATTTTTTCGAGGTTGTCTTAAATTTTTACTCATAACTCTGAAACTATTTCACCGATCTTGCTGATTTTCAATACCAAACTGCTTAGGATAACAATGAATATTTTGAGTGAATTTTGTGGAGTTCCATTTGCTTCGTTTTAACGTGAGCGTGTTTTACACAGACCGACGGACAGACGGACATATCTAGATCGACTCAGAATTTCATAAGGATCAAGTGTTACAAACTGATATATACCCTCTATCACCACTGATGGTGGTGGAGGGTATAAAATCTGTATTTTTTATATATTCATTTTGCATGAAATAAAGTAGTAAATAATTTTAAAATGATGGCTTTAAAAAATAAAATATAAATAAACAAACACATTAATAAATGAAAATTTAATATTATTATCGTTATTATTTTTATATTAAGTAACAAATGGTGAAGTCATAATGGGGATGCCAGCCATTCAATATAATTGGCAATGCACCATGTGTAGTACCTGTAAGGTATGCGAAAACTTACACATGAGAATGAAAATCAAAAGTCCTTTTCAGGGCTAAAAATATTACTCAAAAGATATGTAAGACAATAACAAACTAAATACTGAATATATACTATATAACTGGCAAATTTTTCACTTAAGTAATGAAAATTTTTCACTTAAATAGTGAATACCATATAATTTGTAGAACTTTTTTTGGCATAACAATATCTGGCCGATTTTATAATTAACAAACTATATACTTGTTAAAATTGAAAAATAACACTTAAACACACGTAACAACAATATCTGACCGATTTTATAATCAACAAACTATATACTTTTTAATATTGAAAAATAACACTTAAGTGACAACCTCATAAATCGGTTCCTAGGACAATTATCTCTCGAAATTTGTGGAACTTTTTTTTGGCACAACAATATCTGGCCGATTTTATAATCAACAAACTATATACTTGTTAATATTGAAAAATAACACTTCAATTTACCATATAATTGGCTAATTTTTAGATCGTGAAAAAAACTACAAATCGGTTCCTTAAACAAATCTCTCTCGAATTTGAATGATTTTGTAGTGAAAATCAATGAATTTACATTTACATAATATAAACTAGCATCTAAATAGTGAACACGCTATGAAAGAGGCAGCAAAAGTATGTTAAGCGAACTGTAAAAAATTTTATTATATTGTATATGTAAAATTTGTGAAAAGTGAAATTTTGTGATTAGGGTACATTTCTGTGTTTTTAAGGTTTAAGAGTTTAAGCATAAAAAAATATATAAACAGATTCAAATTTATAAACATAAACATTTATAAACATAGAAATTCGCTTTCATTTAGTTGTCAGCTGTTTTTGAAATTTTACCTTGATAGCCAATTAATGTTTGTTTCAAACGAAAAATTCTATTCCGACATATTAATTAATTTGCAAAATTTAATATAGTGCCTGAAGTCAAATAAAACTTATTTTTTTGTGAAAAATTAACATAAAAAGGTACATATTCATGAAAAAATTATATTACAAATAATATTTGGCCATAAAGTAGCAGATGCCGGCCATGTAACCTCATACTGCTTTTGTTATATAAAGTGTTCTGGAAGAGACTTTTTAGTTAATATCTTCATCTACATAGTGTATATATAAAACAATTTTGTTTAATTTGTTAGCATTTAATAGATTTACTAGATTTTGGGTAATAAATTGGCGGACTACCCCTGAGGGTAGCGGCACCTCCCATATAAATTAGATACAAAAATTCCTTTATCTTGGAAACTATTACAGTTAGAATCTTAAATTTTTGCACGAAAAACTTCAACATTCATGTAAACATTTTGGGTAATAAATTGGCGGACTACCCATGAGGGGAGCGGATCCATGTAAACATTTTGGGTAATAAATTGGCGGACTACCCATGAGGGGAGCGGCACCTCCCATATTAATTAAATACAAAAATTCGTTTATCTTAGAAAATTTTGCACGAATAACTTTAACATCCATGTAAACATTTTGGTTAATAAATTGGCGAACTAACCATGAGGGGAGCGGCACCTCCCATATTAATTAAATAAACAAATTTGTTTATATTGAATATAACAGTTAAAGTTAGGGTCAATATAATTATTTGGGACAAAAAGTGGTCGGACTAGCGTTAGGGGGCGTGGCTCCCCCCATATAATTTATATACAAAAATTCTTTTATCTTGGAAACTATTACAGCTAGAATCTCAAAATTTTGCCCGAATAACTTTTACATCCATGTTAGCATTTGGGTAATAAATTGGTGGATTACCCATGAGGGGAGCTATAGCTCCCATATTAATTAAATATAAAAATTCGTTTATCTTGAGATAATATAACAGTTAGAGTCCTCAAATTTTGTCGGGACCTCCCATATAAATTTAATACAAAAATTCGTTTATCTTGAAATATAATACAGGTCGAATCTTGAAATTTTGCACAAATAATTTTAACATCCATGTAAACATTTTGGGTATTAAATTGACGGACTACTATGGGGTCTTGGAGCCCGCATATGAATAAAATAGAAAAATTCGTATATCTGAGAATCTATTAGAGCTAGAATCTTCAAATTTTATTCAAATAACTTCGACGTTCATGTGAACATTTAGAAAATAACGGGGGATTCTTAATTGGGGATAATTCCAATTTTTAGATAATTCCAATTTTTCTTAGATAGATAGATATAAATTGGCGAACTGACAATAATTTTCTTGGCATCTCTCATATGTAACATATTGTTAATGAAAACTATTGTGGTTAAAATTTTCAAAATCATTAAGTGGGTAGAACAAAAAATATTGTATATCGCAAGGCATAAGAATATAATAGGAATTATTATTTAAGAATAAAAGAATGTATTAAATTTTAGCAAGTAAGATATAAAGAGATCATTAATCAATTATTTTAGAATTTAAATGAATACTTTAGTAACTAAATAATTATTTTTTTGGTTATTATGTATTTATTTTGGTACCGGGTATTAGCTAGTAAAATATAAAATAATATGGTAAATATGTTAACATTTAATAGAAAAATATTATTTTCTAAAATAAAGTTTCTGTATGCAATTATATTATTATTTAAATAAAATTATATTTGTTTAAGAGATGCTTAGTATTTTAAGATTCATTACTTGAGTAATTCATAATATAAACGAAGTTTTTCTCCGTTTAACGGAAAATTTTAAATATAAAAATGTAAACAATAATAAACTTTGACAGCTACGTAAACCAGCGAATTAAGAAAAAAATTATCAGCTGATTGAATAACACCACCTTGTATTCGGCTTGACACTACCTTATAAAATTAATATACCATGACCTAAACAATATATATTGAAATCATGGCGAAACTAATAAGGTGAAGTCATTTCAACAGCTGATTGTTTTTTTTTTTAACTCCATACAAAAAAATCTCTCTCAAACCCGACGCTGTCAAACTACATTTATAAAAAATTTCATAGTATATTCACCTTGATTAAAATCATTCTCATAATCGACCTAAGTATTATATTTTTTCAAATGTAAAACATCTTCATTATTTATCTTGCTTTTCGAAATTATTTTTATTTTGAACAGTGTAAGGAAAAGAGCTTTATATATAAAACAATAAGAGTGCTATATTCTACCAGCAAGCTTCTTCTTATTAAAAACCTTAACTATATAATTTTTAGATAACTCGACAAAAGTTTCGCTTCCGTAATGAGGTCATGTGTGGAACTAATTTTGAACAGGTCCACAAAAATGTATATTAAGTTTTGGTTGTGGACCTCATATGGATGCCATTATGGAAAGATCATGCAGATGCCAAAAGAGATTTTAATGACTGTAATTCTAATGTATGATCAATATTAGGTTAGTTTGAAAACATTATATCAGAATTATCTATCTATACATAGAACATACTCATGTCGAATATTGTTGAAATATTATCATTTAATAGTGAATTACGTAGTATTCAGTGATTTTCAGAAATACACATTTATGTCAAATTTTTTCCCGAAACTTTGATTGTCGATTTGCGTTTACGTATTTTTCGGAAATGGACCTTATATGGAGTTGTGACCAATTATGGACCAAATATAAAAAATTTAGTATAATGATTTATGTGCATACATAATAAATTCAAGTCAAATTTTAGTCTAATTGCTTTATTAAATAATTAAATATGTACGTTTAAGTGATTTTCAGAAGTGGACCTTATATGGCAGCTATGATCAATAATAAACCAATCCGGAAAAAATTTGGTTAAATAATTTTATTGTACACAAAACATATGCAAGTCGAATTTTATCCTGATAACTTTATAATTATATGAAATATATGCATTTAAGTGATTTTCGGAAGTGAATCGTATATGGGAGCTATGACCATTTTCGGAAGTGGACCTAATATGGCAGCTATGACCAATACTGGACCGATCCAGAATAAAATTGGTAGAATGATTAATGTGTGCATAAAATATATCAAAGTCGAATTTTATCATGATAAATTTATAATATAATGAAATAAGTATGTGCATTTAAGTGATTTTCGGAAGCTATGACCAATTGTGGACCGATACAAATCGTCTTTGGTAGTATGATTTCTTTTCGTATTATATTGACATGAACAACATATTGTATTTATATTGATATATTTCAGGGGGTTATTAACAATAAACTAATTTCCGTATGTACCTTTGTATGGGGTACAAAGGTACAGGGAAAACATACTTGATCCCTGGTAGAAAAAAATTATGTGTGACAAAATTTTTACTCATAACTTTTTACGTCGTGAGACGATTTTTCTGATTTTCAATACCAAACTGCATAGGATAACAGTAAATATTTTCGGTAAATTTGGTTGATCTCCTTCACAGAAAAAATTAAAAATGAATTTCAATTATGAAATTGCTCATATTAATTAAAAAAAGTTTTGATTTTGCTCTAATCATCAAAATGATACTATTGATTAACTGAAAATTAAAAATGTTAATTTGAAAAAACGTGGCAAAAATTTTAATTAAAACAGTATTATTGCAATTAATTCGTTTAATTAAAACTGTTGGCATATTTCAAATACGTCTTTAATGAATTCGATTAAATTATTGTAATTTTAAATATCGACTAAAAAATAATTATTCCAATTGAAGATTTATGTAAATTGTTTTTATTGAATATACAAAAAACTATTATACATAACTAAAATACATAAACTATGTATGCATGTATGTATGTATGTATGTATGTATGTATGTATGTATGTATGTATGTATGTATGTATGTATGTATGTATGTATGTATGTATGTATGTATGTATGTATGTATGTATGTATGTATGCATGTATGTATGTATGTATGTATGTATGTATGTATGTATGTATGTATTAGGGATATAATGCGTCTAAATTATCATCCCATCCCACAAAATATCTAAAAGACACTATATTAACTTGCGTACACATATTTTTGAATGAGAACTTTTTTACTTACGTAGGTCCACATAACAGAGGTGAGTAAATTCCCGTCCATTTTGTGTTTGAATTGAAATAACAAAATTTTTTATAAAATAATGAAAAAATTCTTTTATGCAAAAGTTTTAAACTGTTTTTTCTTTTTTATTTTATTTTTACAAATGTCAAAATATTAAAAATTTTAAAAATTCAAAAAGCAATTAAAAAAAAATAATTACATTAATTAAAAATATAATTAAATTAAAATATAATACTGATTGACGTCTTTATTAAAAAAATTACTGAATATTTTTTTCTGTGTTGGCTTAGTTTTAACGTGTGCGTGTTTTACACAGACAGGCGGATATAGCTAAATCGACTCAGAATTTCACAAGGACCCAGAATATATACCTATACTTTGTTGGGTCTTAGATGAATATTTTTTGGTTTTACATAGAGAATGACAAACTTATAAATACCCGCTATTACCACTGATGGTGGTGGAGGGTATAAAAACTATAACGAATTTTAAAAAAGGCAAAGCTAATAAATACACTTTTAATTAGAATTTAAGCGAAATATTTAATGAAATCAAGTTGTTTTCTTTGTTTTCATTTTTTTGCAATTTTTCCTCACATATAATTTCATACCCCATATTCATAAATGCTTGATGTTTTGTTTTTTTTTTTTTTTTTGTTTTAGTTTTAAGTTGCCCCCTTTACAGTATGATATCACAAAAAAGGCCTTGAAATATTCATAACGCCGTCACCAATTACGGCTTTCGCCTAAAAGAACTGACAATCCGAACAATACCTTCGTATAGGAAGGTGGAACTCCCGAACTCCGCTCCTGGATTTGTTGGTCTCCACCAAAATCTTCAATGAGTTTTATTTGGTACTCCACCATGTATCAAAGAAAATTTTAGGTTATGAAATAAAATACATGTTATTTGATAACCGAAACTTCGAAGAACCGTAACGCGGTACAGATATGCGACGCCACACATTAAACCAATGCGAAACTGAAACGTAAATCTTTCGAAGGCAGCGAAAAAAGAACGGCCTGATTACCCTTAAACGATAATGGCAATGACGCACGTAGGTC